>NW_013531688.1:5770454-5811727 GCF_000836235.2 Papilio xuthus
GGGGGAGTGGGGAGTGGGGAGCAGGGCGAGGGCGGAGCTCACTCCAGGACCTGGGCGACGATCTTCTCCATGTCGTTGTAGAGCTCCTCGTTGGTGAGCGAGTGCAGCGGCAGGGGGGCGCGAGGCGCGCGCGGGGAGTGCGGGCCGGCGGGCGCGGGCGGCGGGGAGGGCGCGGCCGGCAGCTGGAAGGGCTCGTCCAGGTCCTCAAGGCCCGGCGGCACCGGCAACTTGGCCAGCTCCTCCTGCAGCTTCACGTAATGCCGCTTCAGCGCCATCAGGTTGTGCTGTATGCTGCGCTGCGTGCGCTCGTCGCCATTCTGACCCTCCAGCTCCGTGATCCAGTTGGCGACCGTTTGCATTATTTCGTTACGTTTGATCCAGAAGTGTGTCTGTATCACCTGCGGTTAGAAAATGGATAGATTTATTAAGGAGATCGGATCCATGTACCCGGATGTAAAACAGCACCAGGTAGAAGGGGGTATCGTACCTCCTTGAAGCAGGGCTCGGGGTTGCGCAGGTGGTCGAGCATGGCCCAGCGCACGCATGCCTGGTAGATGTTGGAATTGTACTCGAGCGATGCGTTGCTGCCGACGCGCGTACCGCGGCTGCGCTCGTAGCCCGGCTCGTTGAAGTACGGCTCCGGCACCAGGATCAGTGACTGGATTGACACCAGCACCTGCACACCGTACAACACACTCTTACCGATGTGCCAACAAAAAATAACAAAAGAGGGTAAACAACGCTTGATAAAGATAATGTGATGTCTAATCATGGCGTCAAGTCAGTTACCTGTAGGAAGCTGGAGGTGTGCGCGTTCCACTTCTCCTCGGGGCGGCCGTGCCAGGTGTTGAGCACGGAGAGGCACACCTTGCCGTCGTTGTACAGGTTGGGGTTGAAGCGCACCGAATGCCGGCCCGTCGTCTCCAAGTTGATGAGCATGGGCACGGCGGGGTACTCAGCCGGGAAGTACACGTCCAGGATGAAGCATCCATTCGCGTACGGCGTGTCCGAGGGACCAGTTATCAGGACCTGTAATTATTTAACGTAAATATTCTATCTGCTCATAGCGATACGAAAAAATTTGATTATTTTCGAAAAGTGAGCTGTTGATAATGATTTGTCGAAGTTTATCTAAGTTTTAACACCGAGTGGTTGAAAGTGACAATGGTGAATGTGGTGTACCTTCATGACGTCGAGGCGGTCTGTGTCGGTGCGCACGAAGACGGAGGAGGAGTATGAGAGTGGGAGGCTGGTGGCGAGCGTGGCGGCCTCCTGCGCGAGGCGCTTCATGCGCGCCGGGTGCGCTCGCTCGCCGGCCGCGCGCACCGTACCCTCAAAGTGGTACGGCACCGTGAATCGGTATCCGTTCTCTGAGCACTCTGCTAGCATCTCGAACGTCTCTGCACACATTACATATCGTGAGCTCGTGAGTAACATTATTCAATAGTGTCCAAAATATAAGATCAAAGATCGTTTGTAGTGGATGCTTACCGAATTGCATGGTGCGCATGAGGTTGATGTAGCGCGCCTCACGCGAGGCTCCGCCCAGCGGCCGCGGCACGCCCCCCGCCTCCGCCTCGCCCTCCGACCGGCACATCAGAGCCGATGTCGCCTGATTCGATAACAACAATCATTATTAAAATACCGAAATATGAATGAAAACACTTTAACCTAACTTTTATTATGTACTTTTCTTGTAAATAAGTGTGTGCAAAACTATTTTGCAAATAGATTATTATTGTGTGTATTATTTATACGTGAAAGTACGTAAAGCGACTTGCCTGTATGTCTGCGATGAGGGCGGCGAGGCCCTCGTCCTCCTCCGACAGCTCGCAGTTGCTTGCCGTGTTGAATCTTTGGCTGTACGTCATCTTACCGAATATGTTCTTTTTGCTCATTCTGCGAGGAAAATAGATTCGAGTTAAGTTTTCTTTGTCTATAATATTTAATGAATAAGGCTCGTGGAATTTGAAGCGAGGATTTTTTTATCCCTTTTATTATTCAGACACAGGGAACAATGGCAAGTTGCTGGCAATGTGATAGATAACCTGAGCTTGCTGGCGTAGGAGTTGGTAGTACGGCTCATGAGTGAGAGCAGTTGCGGCACAGCGCGTAGAGCGCCCGCCAGCCGCCGACAGCGCAGCGCGTGCAGGGCGCGCGCGCAGCTCAGCACGCACACATACAGCGGGATGTGTCGCGACATGTCCAACACTATAAATCACAATAAGTCATATTTTACTTGCATATAACACAACTTATTATTAAAAAAAAAACAAAAATAACTCGATTAAATAGGTTTACAACAATCAAGGAGAGAAGACGAATCGAATTAGACATCACTCGTCGTTTATGTCGTTCTCAGTGGACAGGATCAAGGCCACCAGAAAGGAATTTATACACATACACACCAACATTATACGAGTAAAACCACATGAACCTCTTGTCAGGGAAGAAAAAGTATAACAAAACATTTTCTAGGGACGTGATTGAATGACGACAGAGCGCGGCACCTGAGTCATTCCTGAGGTAGGAGCATATGGCGGGCAGCAGGGAACTGTTGGCGATGAGGTCGACAAACTCGTGTGGCAGGTGATGGTCGCGCTCCTCGCCCTCCGGGGAAGGCTGCGGCGCACCCTCCTCCGGCGGCCACCGCTCCCCAGGGTTCATGTACGCCGACAGCACCTGCATACCCCACAAAAACAATCGTTATATTAACAAATTATACGAAACTTGAGCTTTACGCCTTCTACCCCCGCAACGGTTACTCTGATCTCTTCAATAACAACTTCATAGAGCTGACCTCGAGCAAGACAGTGACGTGTTCCTCCTCGACGCGCTGCCGCACGAGCGCCTGCTCCACGTTCCACGACTGCTGCGTGGAGCCAGTGCCGAAACCCGTACCTTTCGCCCAGTACAACTGGCTCTTCTCCTCCGGCTTGCCGGAACCGTTTGACGCCTGACTATTCTGTAATAGTACACAATCAATATAGGACAATTTCATTTCATTTTTTTATATTAGAAAATAGTCGAAAAACGTCGGAATGATGAAAGTATAAAATATTGCAGTACTTACATCATTGGAAGCGGGTTTGTGATGCGTGAATACTGCGAGGCAGGCGAGCAGCAGGCGCACGAGGCCGAGGCGCAGCAGAGCGGATCGTAGCGACCGCCCGTCGTCTGTGTCGGGCGGCGCCGCGTGCAGCAGCCGCGCCAGCACGCGGAACGGCAGAGTGCCCAGCGACCACGACCCCTCGCCCTTCGCCCCGCCCCCGCTGCCACCGCTCACTACACTACCCACGGCTATATTACCTGCAGCAACATCACCTCAAATTGACTTCAAAATTCTAAGCAAGTTAAAATAATTTACTCTTAATTTGCTCATGATTACTTGAAAAGAAGTCTGAAAATTTCGAAAAATCTCTGGAATATCGGTTGATTAAACTTTTGTATCATTATAATCGTAAAAAAAGGAAACTCAGATGTGACCTTTGATGGCAGATAATTCTTTGTCATTGACATTCTTGCTCTTATAGTATTTGTACTGACGTCCGTCCTCGTCGTGCGAGACGCCGAGCAGCAGACGCAGCAGGTGCACGGCGCGCGGACCCTCGTCCAGTAGCGCGGCCGCGTAGCCCGGCAGCTTGAGCAGCGGGCCCAGCGCCACCAGAGCGTGCACGGGCACGCCCGCGCACTGCTCCTCGCCGCCCCCAGCGCCACCGCCTCCCCCACCCGCTCCTGGGCCGCCAGCGCCGCCCAAATCCACTAAGTCCTGCGCACGTTGTTATAATGTATTCATTAAGTTGCTTACGTCTTATAAAAAAATATGTACGTTTAAAAACTAAATAAATACTCTATCGAGGTAATTATATTTTAAAAGTTATATATAACTTGTATTACTTCATAAAATTATAAATATGTAATGATACTGACATCATAGGGATCCTCGAGTTTGACCCAGTCTAGGTCGTGATGATGCGCGGAGGGCGCGGGCGGGGGAACGGGCGGGGCGTGCGGGCGCGGCAGCCGCGCGGCCACCAGCGCCAGCCCGCCGCACTGCGCGAACCAGTGCAGCACGCCCAGCGCCATGCCACCCACCCCGCTCACATTGCTGCCCCCGCTGCTACTGCTGCCGTCCCATGTGTCGCTCGGACGGATTTCTGGTAACAATATACACAAATTTTACTTTAAGTTGTAAAAAGTCTATCAAAATCGGATTACTTTAATACATTTTAAAAATGTGTTTAAATGCAATGAGATATATCATATGGACAGTTGTTACCTCCGTTGGTGTTGAGGTGCAGTATGAGGGCCAGATGCGGACCGAACTTGTGAGGGCAGACAGCGACCAGCTGCGCCAACGTCACGTTGCCCGGCACAAAGCCCTCCAGTCCGGTGGACTGCACGCGGATCGTCGTCTCCACAAACTCTGTACAATGAGCGTAATCGTATCGTAATATCAATATATTAGAACGTTTATATACATCTAGACTTTAAAGTTTGTTATATCAAGTACCCACCTTCAGCGAGGGACAGTACGGAGTTGTCGGTGCTGGGCTTGGACTGTCGCTTCTTGTTGCCCTGCTGCTTGAGCGAGTTGTTCTTGGCGTCTTTGACGCGCTTGTCTTTGGAGGCGCTGGCGGCGGCCAGGCTGAGCTCCCAGGCCTCGGCCACAGTGCGGACGGCGGCATCAGAGGCGCTGCGCCACATCGCCGGCACCGCGTTGCTCAGGCTCATCCTCGTTGCCTCGTCCACTGGAGTCACATCGAAAGTTACACAAATAGCTTGCGTAACCACCACCTACGACGACATACTATGACCGTTCAAGCTGGATAAAAAGATTTAAAAGCAACTCACGGGGAGGACGGTGTTCTGTGAGCAGAGAGCGGATGGTGGTGTGAAGCGGCAGCGAGAGCAGCGCGTGGCAGTGCATGGAGGGGTGCGGCGGTGCGCTGTTGCTGGCAGCCGCGCCGGCGCCTGTGTCCGCGCCCACCGCGGCCCAGCGCAGCGCCACTGTGCCGCGCTCCGACGACAGCACCAGCCGCAGGATCAGCGACCTCGTGAATCCCGATAGACCTTCCGGTCCTACTGTAACGGAGCATAAGAAAATCATGCATATATTAAGAACTTCAGAATATTATGACCAGTTGCTATTTTTATATTTAAATGAGTCAACTAACTTGTATTTTGCATTGATTCGAGAATATTGTGTAATGTCGAAGCGAAGAGTTTCTGATTGGAAGCGTGGCACACAGTCAGTTCTGCGAACAACCGTATGGTGTGCTCCTCCAGATTAGCATACTCCGAGCTCTCCTGCCATGAACTGCAACAAAATAGCTACATTGAGACTCAACACATTACCTTGTAATATAAAATCAGTCATCAGTCTTATCATACTGTCAGGTTGACAGAGGAATGAAAGTGTACTCACGAGGCGCGCGGGCGCGGGTAGCAGAGCATGGAGAGGAGGGGACGCCAGAAGGTGTTGCCTGCCGCGCCCAGCCAGTCCTTGAAGCGGCGATCCACGCACATCAGCCGCGCCCATTCCACTATGTCGCTGATATGCTGCATAGATGGCGCTGCAACAGAGTAGGACGTGTTATTTAAAACTTAAACCTCAACACCAACATATTATGAGAAAATTAATAGTTTGGCTTACTTGTAACGGTTTGGTTCGGTTCAATTTCGGCGTCTTTCATATATACGTCCTCTTGAGTATTTAATTGTTCTTTAATTTGTTGTAGCTTAGTTTCGCTATATTCTGTGAAATATATTACATTTGATAAAAAGGTAAACATAACATTTTATTGGATATCTATATTGTTATTGTATGTCATATTGATATGCGTACCTGCGACGCAGCGCACGAGCGCATGCGGCAGCGGTGAGTGCAGCAGCAAGAGCGTTGCGGCTGGAGATAGAGCAGCCGCAGCCAGCGTGCGCAGCTCGCGCCGCCTCAGTCGTACCGCCGCCGCCGCCGCGCCGCACGTCGCCGCGTCCACCGCTCCGCTACCGCACCCGCCTCCGCTCGCACCCGCCCTTGTAACACGCAGCGGCTGGTGTACCTTGCGGTCGTCTGTTAGTCCCTCCATGCTGTACGCAACCACAGATGATAATTAAGAAAACCACAACGTGTCAATTATATTAAATTCAGTGTACGTTAAAATATGCAAACCGACCTTTCGTCATTGTCTACAGGAACGCCGATGTGTTCCATTAACTTCTTGAAGAGATCCGGCCTTATGTAGCACATTGAGCATAAGACTGGAAAAAAAAACATTTTTTTGGTCAGTTTAGAAAAAAAAACTTGTAAATATTCACATTGAATAATGGTTACTAACTGGCATCGAGTGCTTTCTTGAGGAAGCTGATCTCGTCAACCTCTTGCACCCACACAAACAGCAAGTCGAATAGCTCGTCCGTTATTAGCTCCTCCAGATTGTCCAGCAGACGCTCCTCTTTCAGGGACCATAAAACCTGGAATTATTCAACTTATAGTAAATACTAGTCAATCCTCAGTGTTAAACAGTACGTAATACTGTACAGTGGTATACAATTGTTTACATTATCTGCGACGTTGATTTATTGCTTTATTTAACTCCGGAACTCTCTTGAACTGTTTAATATTTAGTTGTAGCAACTGACCGATGCGAGCGTGTGTAGCAATGCTGCAGAAGGCGCGCGGCGCGGGCGCTGTGCCACCTCGGCCAGCCAGTGCACAAAGGCAGCGGTGGTGCCCTCGGGGCAGCGGCGACACAATTGGCGCGCCGCCCAGCACACCGCTGTGATGCAGGCGCCCGCGCTCACGCCTCCAGGCCCGCTACCGCACATCTGGAACGCTAACGTACAACCAACGTCTTTACAAAGTATACATTAATTGTGTTTTTATAAGTTCATTTCTCTTAGTCTACTCTTCATTATTGATTAAGTTCAGATAAAAAAAGTCCCATTTCCATATCCACAAAGGCATGACTTACAATGTACGTATGCATGTTCATCTGTAGCGAGTATGGCGTTGAGGAGTGGGGCGCGCAGCTCAGGGCAGGCGCGTGCGGCGGCTAGCAGCGCAGTATGCGCAGCGAACGAGGTGTGCCCGTGCGCTTGCGGGCTGCTGCCGCGGGTGGCCAGCACGGCGGCGCACAGCGCTCGCACTGCCGCCGGGCTACCGACGCGCGCCCACCGCGACGACTCCAGCTGAGCGCGCGTGCACGCAGCCACCACGCATACCCAGTTGTTGCTGAAAATTCATATTGATTCTTATCTATTCTCTCTATTAAAATTTGATATTATTTTCCTAATTAGTATATTTTTTAATCAGACTAAAACTATTTTTTTAAACACGGGTATTATTTAACCTGTATCCGTTGGGCGCGTGTATCGTGGGCGCTGCGAATGCGGGAGCGACAATGACTCGCAGCTGCAGCAGGCCCATGTAGGAGCTGTCGCGCGGCTTGTACAGACGCAGCTGCACCGTGGAAGCTACGGCCGGCCGCGCCAGCACCAGCCTTATAAAGGTCATGCCGGCCGTCACCTGCGGTGGTCCCAGCGACACCAGCGGGCCACCGCATGATGCCTCTATGCTCACTGCACCGGGGCACGCTACAATAACATATTTACATAATGCAACAATTTTTATAAACAATTACAAAAATATCCATATTTCTAATATGTTGTAATAAGTACCAACAGATATTTAGGAACTTAGGGCTCAACAGATGAGTGAAATTTTGAGGTATTATAAATTGTTTATGCATATTATGTTGCTACTGACTGGCAAGGCTGGTGAGGTGCGGCTGCAGGTGAACCTCGTGCAGCTGCGCGGCATAGGGCAGTGTTAGCGTGAGCGCGAGCGAGGCATCGTCCGCGCTAAAGAAGTGGTAGGACCAGGCGGCCGCGCGCACGCGTCGCGCCGCGCACACGCCAGCCGACAGTCCGCCTCCGTCCAGCAACACGTCCGCCGCCTGCGCCGTCGGGTTGTCGCACGACACGGTGCCTGATCAACAGAACAATGTTTCAGGTTTAGAATAGACATGTTTGATTATTTAATTTCGATGATTAATGTGTCCTCCCACTGTCGAAATACTTGTACGCTTTACGTATACATTAGGTATATTTTGACCAAAATTTGGTTTAGATAAAAAAAAATGTCTATTGCTACCGTGTTGATAGCAGTAACTAACATAGTGGGGCAATGTTGACAAGTCCGTTGGCGGTGTCGGTGATAGGCGGTTGAGTCTTCTTAGCGCCGGCGGCGGTCGACATGTTGATGATCTGCGGCGGCACCTTCAGGTGGTTCATCAGGGACGACACCAGACCCTGGCTGTTGCTCGGTCCCGACTGGAAAGTTTATCACATTTTAACACATCAACAAAGTGACAGCTTCTGACATTGTGAATACCATACTAAGATCAACATAGGATTTAATGTACACAAGTGTGGACTATAAAAAACATATTCTATGAATCTATCATACCTGATGGCAGGTGGTGAGTTTCTCCACAGAGAGCTCCAGCCCGCCAGCCTCTATAAAGGCAGCCAAGGCCTCCGACTTGTCTAGAAGCTTCACAATCAGTTGCTGCATGGCTTGAGATAGATTTATTACGTCCTTTTTCCCTGTTTAAATAGAATCATGTATTTTTTGTCGCCCATTGTTCGAAATTCAACATACATAGACGAATTTTTTTTCCATTAGTTATAGCTTAACGCATTTTTTCTCCACATTAACTTTAAACCAAGCCAAATGAATGTTTATCCGTTTGTGTGATTATTTTAAAAAGGGATACAAAATTTTTAACTAATTATTTGTCACTTGATTACAAGCAGGGTTTATAAATAAATAATGAATCTTATATTGTTTCACAATCATTAGAATAATATTTTTAATATAACATACTGAGGAAGTCCATCAGACTGGGCACCATAAGCGCCGCGTTAGATGCAACAGTGGGCAGCTGAGCGACCAACCAATAAATTTCCTCCTTCAATGAAGAGAATTCTGTGGAAGATTCAGTATTTGTGCCTGCAATTGAACATTTTAAATGTTAAAAACATAAATACAAAAATTTCATTAGTTGTCGTTAGTAAAATTTTACTCTACTTACCCGAGTTCAATATGAAAGTGTTCAATCCATCACACACTGACAACGTCGCATAAAAGTCTTGCATGATATCTGCTTCTTGTAATACTGAAAGAAAAACAAACATTTTGTACTTTTAAATTGTTAACATTTGTATTAGAATCTATAGAACATTAATTACAAATAGAGTTTGTACAAAGAATAACTGTTGCTTTAGAAAATATTCACCTGCGTCGGCGAGACAAGGCGCACGCGGTAGATGCTTCCGCTCGTCCTCCAGATTGGTGCCATCGACCAAGTCCAACGCCTTGCTCTCGTCTGTCTGCGACTGCTCGCCGCTCTCCACCTATACAAATTGAAAATAAATGTTATAATACAATACGTTGTAAAAACAACAAAGATTAGGTTACAACACACTTTGCTTATTTGACGTCATATAAGTAAGTTTCGATCCGAAAATGAAGTGTTGGAAATATCTTTGCTTGGTTTAAGTTTTAATTCTATATTTTCATTTTTCATTTATCTCTGTGCGTTTTAGTGACAATGTACCTGTCCTTGTTGCGTGCTCATGAGCAGCGGCAGTGCCAGCAGGCGGCGCGCGTAATACAGCAGGTGAGCGAGCACAGCGCGACGCGGCGGCACGCGGCGTGCGGGCGCGGCGCCGGGGGGCAGTATGTCTGCCAGCAGGCCAGTCAGCCGCGCCTCCGCACTGGCCTCGTTGCGCACTCCGCCCGCGCCACGCATCCACCACAAGCTCTGAGTTGCTGAAATCGTACATAAGAGCATTACTAAAATTGCTGTCTAAATTTTCAAAAGAATTCGTTAACACATTGACTTATAATTTTCAATATTACATTGTTGCAATCATTGTATAATAATTTAATAATATGACGACATATGGAATCACTTACCAATAGATCGTATGAGCGGCATGGCGTAATGCAAGTGTTGCGAGGCGAGCGAGGGCACAAGGTCGTGTGCAGCGCGCAGTAGGGCGGCGTGCAGGTCGAGAGGTTGCGCGCTGTCGTGCGCGCGCTGCGGAGCCCACAACGCTGCCAGCACGCGCAAAGCCACCAATGCACCTGCACCGCTGCGCGCCTTCACCACGCGCGTCAGCACAGCTTGCAGCGCACTTGCCGCACCCTGTCCTGCTCCAACGCTCGACCCCGACTGACAACACAACATACATCAAATAAGTAAGGACGCTATAAACTGTAACAAACAATTAATTATAAATACTAGAATTTCGTTTTGAGTTGGTATAGGGTAGGGGGTTGAACTCACGAGATAAGACTCCGAGCAGTTGACAGCGCAGTCCACGTTGACGTCCATCGAGATGAACTTGACGAGGGCGGGCACGAAGTACTCGCTCTCCAGCACGAAGCGGCCCAGGGTCTGCGCCCCGCCTTCCGACTGCCACAGCACACGCATACGTTAATACATAACACCGACGAAGTTATAAAAAGTAACAAGTACATCAGCAAACAATTGAAACTCACTTGTAAAGGTAGTCCCGCTATCCATGCCAAAGACTGCATTGATAATATCCAGCATCTCAAAGATATATTATCCACTCTGTATTAAAATACAAATATAATTGTAACAATTACTGTAGAAAAATAAGTTTATGCCGATTTTCTCGGTGGTAAAGATAATAATATTTATACTGACGTGCAGAGCTGGTGCAATATAGCGGTGACGGTGTCCGGCGCGAGGCGCACTCGCGGTGTGTCCGAGGGCACGGTCGACCACGCCCCCGATCCGGTGGCGCTGCCTGAGCTCCCCGCACCGCCCGCACCGCCCGCGCCCCACGCGCACCCGTTCAGCGTCATCCACAGCGACAGCACGTTCTCCATCAGGCTGCAGTCGCGCTGCAATCACACACATCATTAGTCAACATAAAAAAGAACAAGCGGCAATATAACACAAGATGCAAATATGCCACAGCACAGGGAGCACTATACAATCCGAGTACACAACGCTCAAAATAGGACGTACCTGTTGCGGAAACTCAAGCGCCAGATGTCTGAACACGTCGTAAAGCGTATGCGTCAGCGGGGGATGAGCGCGCAGGGCTGCCGAGGCGGAGGATGAAGCTATGGCCTGGTGGCTGGGTCCCGCTGCGGGCGGTGAGGCGGGCCCGGCGGGCGAGGGCACGGGGCTCATGCCCGGCGACAACGGCGGGGTGACGGGCGGGGTGGATGCAGGGCGTAGGGCCGCCGCCAGCGCGCCGGATGTTGCGGCTAGTAGCCGCCGCGCCAGGGCTTCGCCAGCCGCCGCCACGCCACTCTCTAACCGCGCGTCCACGCACGTCGATATGCTGTCAAAATAAAATTAATCACTACTCATTTTAGGTATCTTTATCAGTTTAGAAAACTATTATATTGTAATTGGCGATTATATCTACTCCTTCAAATATGTCGAAATACCATAGAGCCTCGAACTTTGTAGGGAGTATGTTACCTTGTGTTGAAGTTATCACCGATGGGTTTTATCTTGAATCTCTTTAGTTCCACAAAGTCTGAATCCTGTTTGTCCTCCGTCTCCGAGTCGAGCAACACCTCCAGCTCCGCTACTTGGCTGAGACGATATTCGATAGTTTTCACTGCATCTATTATGGAAACAAGAAATATATTTAAAAATCTTAGCAACACTACGAGCAGATGTGAACAAGTACGAACAAACGCGTGCAAATATTACGAAGACTCTAGGCCTAAAATGCAGCACATTCTAGTATTTTAACACAGATAAAAACTGGTTAAGTATCTAGAGGATCTTTTGTAACATTTAACTTAGTGCGAGTTAGTTTTGCTACTATAAATAATTACGCATAATATGTTGTACTTATTTAAATGTATACCTGTCACGATATATCGAATGAATCTCATTCCATTAACCCTTAACTATTGATTTTTTTAGTCGGTGTCGAAATAATATTCATCGCTGACAACTTTAAATAAGTCATTATGTGATTTTTTTAATATGACATTTGCGTAATAAGATCATGCTTTTGACAAACAGATGACGGAATATACTATTAAAACTGCTGAGATATCTTTAGCTAAGAAGCTTAAAAGTGATTCTAGCAATTTTTCATCGAATATTGTAGGTTTATTTCTCAAATATTTCTATTTAAAAAAAAATTACATTTGAAAAAAATTAATATATGCTACAAAATAAATAACTCAACTGTGTAAAAAGCCATGAATAATGCAATCCAAAAGTGAAATATCTCTCTACCAGTGAAAAAAACACGTGAATTATTAAAGATATAAGGTATTGAGCGACAAGCCAAGTGACAAACGCGTATGGCGCTAGTGTATCAAGCCTTACTTGCGGCCGCTAGTGCGGTTGCGGCAACTTTGGGCTTGGACTTCGGCTTGCCGCTCTTCGACAGGCCAAAGCTAGCCGCTAACGAATCTGCAACAATAGTGTGGTTTCCCCTCTATGAGCTTTCATTTGGCCCTCTATACCATCCACATATAACATCCTTGTGCGCTTTTCACTGATAGTAATCAACCAAATATCATTTATTTACGCAAAATTTTACATTGAAAAAACAATGAACATCAAATAGCTAAAATCACAAAAATACATTCTATGTAACGACTAATGAAAAAACATTTTAGTTTACATGAACAAAATCATTGTTATGACGAATTAGAGTGGCATAGTAACCTGCAACACTGCCGGCCTTGTTCTTACGCGGCGGCGTCCTGGCGCCGATGTCATCCTGAGTGACGGTCGGCCGAGTTGTGTTCGTATCGCTCCAGGTCGGCTCGTCGCTGGTGGGACTCGGGGTACCGTCTAAGTTTTCATACTCGACCAAATCCTGCAACAAATTAAATGAAGTTTAAACAAGACAGATTGCGAAAACGCCATAAATATACTATAAAATATTGTTTTTTTCAGTCAGATAATTTGAGCACATTACCTGCAGCAACGTGATGAGCGCGTGCCTCGGCCACGGCGGCAGCGTGACCGCCAGCCGTGCCAGACCCAGCACGCTCGCCGGCTCCAGCAGGGAAGCGCCGCCGCTCGCAGCGCAAAGTCGCCCCACGACCTACACATAAACATCAACAAATTATGAGTATAACTAATACTTTCTGCCTTTCATATATTGTTTTAATGCTGTGAAAGTATAAATACGGTGTAATACAGTACTTCTCAAGAGAGAAGGCGAGGACCACATATTGCGCAACGCATTTTGGGAGATTGATGACGATAGAAGTTCTTTGTGTACCTTGGCGCAGAGCAGCAGCGTCTCGCCGGAGACGGAGCTGTCGGCGGCGAGCAGGTGTGCGACGAGCGCCTGCGCGAGCTGCACGGCGAGCGCGGGGGGCACGAGACGCGTTGCGCGCTCCATGTCCTCTGCTTTGGTGCTCACCACGCCCCCCAACTTGCCCGACGACACCAATCGAGCTTTGATTCGGTGGCGCTACAACATATCATTACCTAAGATATGACGTTCCAGATCAAGATTTAAACATTGCTAACAAACGTTAAGTTTATGCCTGCCATTAATTTATACGAAGTAGTTGCCAATGTCACTTTTGAGTTTGTAAAAACTTTGAGAATACAGACAGGAATTTAAGTGCCATTTAAAGCCGCAGAAAAATAGTTCAGATGATATTGAAGCAGCTATCGCATCTGAAATTGTTACATAGAACAAAGTGTCATTGTATAAAAATTGTAATTGCTAATTTTGAAATTTAATCATTTTAGCGTGAAGTGATGTACCGTTTGTTAACAATGTTCAGTTCTTGATTTGAATAGACGGTAAACAACTAAATGGATAAGATCCCATTAGTTTATTCGTGTTCCCAAGCATCTTGAACTCCGGACATCAAACACTATTATTTTTGAAAAACAAAATGTTGTGCTTCGGAAGTTCGGCTTATTAGCGAGCCGAAATGCCACTATGATGCTAGGGAAGTAGGAACATAACCAGGTATGTTTGTCAACGTAGCTGGTTATGTTGGAATGAAAGCCTTACAGCGCGTCGCACCGACTCAATCTCGTGCATGTGGTTCAGCAGCTTCTTGTGCAGTTTGCGGCGCGGCAGCTTGCAGTCGCCGCGCTCGCCAGCTGCGTCCGCGCCGCCCGCCCCGCCCGCACCCGCCAGTCCGCCCGTCAACCACTCCCATCTGATAACATACGCTTCGCTTTAGCTATCTCACATTATTACACTAAATGCAATGAGAACGTTTCATTATTGTAACATCACCAATAACTTTATTATGATTTGATGTGAGTAGCCAACAAAATGTTTTGAGTTGGAATGGTACGTTATTATGGTAGGGTACCTCTTGAGTCTCTGTGCGGCTGGCGTGGCGTTGGCAACGGGCATGAGCACGGTGTTGGGCGGCGGCAGCGCGGCGTCCAATACGGAAGCCAGAGCGGTGAGCAGCGCGATCAGAGGCGCGGGTCGCGGTTCAGACGCGCGCAGCAGGGTCAGCGCTCGTTTCGCCAGCGCCGCCGCCACGCCAGTGCCGCCCGTCTCCAGGTGCGCATACATGCTCTTCCGGCACATGTACATCACTACCACTAGACATCTGTACAGTCACATTAAACATTATACACACAAATATCTAAACTTTAAAAACAAGCATAAAATTGTGATATACTTAAAATGTGATGGTGTAATAGTAGGAGGAGTAGATTACCTATCGAGTGGCCTTGGCGGTGCGTCGTGCGGCGAGAAAGCGTCGCAGAGCAGGTCGGCGAGGCGATCGCCCCACCAGTCGGCTGAGCCGCAGAGTCGCGCCAGCAGGGTGCTCAGTGAGGCCGCACCGCGCGCGCCGCAAGACCACAGCAGCGACGACACACACGAGAACCACTCACTGGATACCTCCGGGAATTGCTGCACAAAACACATAATTTTGTCTTAAAATAATCTTTGCTCAAATACAGGTTAACCTAGCTAAGGAGCAAAGGCAAGTATATTGATGAAATCATTTTAGTATGCAAAAAAGAATCTTTATGTAAAGAAAAAAAAACTTACCACCTCGTCCATTTGGAAGACGAAGTAAAGTAGCATGTCGACAACGTTCTCTGCGATAACGCGCAGCTTGTCTGTGGATGCGCGCAGCAGTAGGTCCTCCGCAGTGACAGCGCCGCGGTTTATCATGTCGAGCGCGCGCTCGTTGCAGTCAGCGCCGTTGCTGAGCTTGCGCAAAATGTTGTTGCAGTTGTGCACCTGCTGCTGCAGCTCCATGCACTCCTGGTACGCGGCGACCACCTTCGGGTCCACCTCGTTGGCCAAGTTGAAGTACGCCATCATATTGGCAGCGTTACCGTTGTACATTTCCAGATATGGATTCAAGAGATCAATCAGTTTTCCGGTTGCCAACCTGTTTAAAACACGTTTTGAATAAACATCGTTTTCTTAAATTCGTTCTTGTTAAAACTATAAAATGTATCGTTAACTTATTGTCTGTTCTTTAATAATCACCTAAACCTGCAGCTAAGGTCCTGGTGCAGGGCGTTGAGGGCGTTGATGGAGGCTTGCACGTTGGGCACCTCCGCGATCTCGCCGTAGAACCAGCCCAGCGGGATCTTGCACTTCATCGCCGACATGCCGTAGCGCCCAATTGTCGTTATCTACAAACATTATTTACAAATTCAATCTCTTTAATTTCTTACTACCTCTCTATCAGTGAATTCTTTAGCAATATGACTAACAAACAAGCGGATTCTTAAATGTACCAAAATATGGTAGACCATATTATTACAACAAAGCAATGCAATACATTTCTATGTCAATAAATTAAAAAAAGCAGTAAGTATACATTTGCTATACCTTCATGTATCTGCAGAGCGGCGGCGGCTGTATGTCAGTGAGGACGAGGTGCTTGGTGGCGATGTCGGAAGCAAAGGCGAGCTTCACGCAGTCCGTCTCCTCGCCGGCCACCCAGATGTCAATACACAGAGTCACCAGGTCGGAGCACGACGGGATTATCTAAAAATTAATTAATTCGGTAGTAAGGTTTTAAATCGTCTTTAGTTGTGAAATATAGCATTTATGTTGCTATTTGACTATTACTTTGCACCTAATTATTACAAAAGTATCTTGTTTATTTATATTGAACAAAAATTAATTTGGTTTTATTATTTGCCCTATTTTAGGTATATTGCTTCATTCTCTGCACTCATAACGGAAATTAAAAATAAACCATTTGTGATAGTAAAACTCACGACATCAGTAAGTCGCACGGTGTGTCCAAAGTCTAGTACGATGTAGCGGCGAGCGCCCGAGTGCATGCGCTCCACCACCAGCGTGTGCTGCGGCGGCTTGCTCACCAGCGTAGCCCACGGGATGCCGCACTGTTCCTCCTCCTGCTAACAAAACAACATTTAATACTATCTGCCGCACAGACTTCAGTATTCCCTAACGACGGCCCTTAGTCTAGATTTAGTACAACTATCGAAGGACTATGAATGTGGCAGTAATAATCTTACTAAGTATTTATCTTTACTTCAGAGGTAAATGCAATTTACCGTAAAGAAGTTATCCCCCGGCGTTTCGGGTTTGTCTTGGGGGTCGCACTCCATCATGGAGCTCTCCACGTCGTCAAGGGAGTCGGGATCCTGCGACTGCTGTTTGCCATGCCCCTCCTTCACCACTGTCCATAGCTGGACATGACATAAATTTTTTAATGATTAAACCGAAGAAATATTCCAATACACGGAAAATAAGTAAAATATGTAGTTAATTGGATTAAGTATTCGAAGATATATGAAAGTGGATAAGACAAAAGAGGCGTGAGAAATTTTAGCAAATCACGTGTCGTGTTATGTACCTGCTGTGAGTCGGTGGGCAGCGCGCTGACCACGGCGGGCTGGTGTCGGGCGACGACCGACTCCAGCTTGGTGCCGTCAGAAGCCACGTAGCTGGTGACATGCAGCGCCAGCGCCTCGCCCGCCGCCACGCCGCATGCCGTGCTCGCCGGACCGCTCGCCCACCACGCGCCACTCGACGAACCATTGCTCTTACCTTCTAACACATATACAACAGATTCATGATCATTTATTCCATGAGTAGTATGATTTAACTATTCAAATTTAATGGTACTATTACTCTTTCTAATATACTTCTAATATGCAAGATAGTAACTTGTGTAATGGGGAGCAACTGACCGGTGTTGATTGGCAGATTGAGCAGGTCCTTGAGCTGGTGGTCGGGCCTGATGATGGGGCCGGTGTCGTCGCTGCTGCTGGCTTGCGTACTAGCCGCGCGACCTAACTCCGGCACCTCTGTCGTGAAGATGCTGCGCTCCAGCGGTAGCCCGTACAGGCCGAACCTGACAATATCGCAAAATGTCACTTCACGGACGCATAATTTCACAAATTACTATGTGTATGTTAAACTAGCTGTTTTATGTAATAATTCTCAATGCAACAAAAGGGAATTATTCACCTAGCACGCAACAAATGGTGGTAGAGATCGGTGCGGTCCTGGAGGCACTTGGAGGCGAGGTCGAGCAGGCGGCAGCAGTGGGCGAGTAACGCGGGCGCTGCGTGCGGCGGTACAGCGTGCTGCGCCAGTGCCGCCAGCCACTTGAGCGCGCCGGGGGAGCCGCACGCGCCCACGTACGGCACGCACGACACCACGCATTGCGACAGCCGCGACTCGAACGTGCACTTCCACGGCTTCGGCAGCTGCTTCACACCCCTGCATCAACAAAAAGGATCTTGATATATCAACATCGTAATAAAGAACCAAATCGTCGCTAATCAGGCATTCAAAGTTATTGTCACTGTAATTTTTCTTTACCATGCCATTTCTAGTGTATTATTGACTGTTTGCGTAGAAATTTAAGAAATCAATTTCTTGACTTACTCGCTGGTGATAAGTATAATTTTGATGCACTTCTTGGCGATGCTCCTGTTGGCGCATAGGATGCAGTTCTTGACGAGCGCCTCGATGTGCTTCTCTATGACGGCGACGCACTCCAGCTGCTGCGTCTCCACTGGGCTCTCAGCCTCTTTGTCCTGGCCCTTTTCCACCAGTCGCATGCGTTGTAGTCGTACAGACAGCACCCAGTTCAGGAGATCCAGAGCGAGTCTTCGTTCCTCGTTACCTCCCTTTTTTGTTGCTATTTCGCAAAGCGTGTCCAAGAACGTGTTGGATTCGAGCATAGCGATCCGCTGCTGCTTCTCCATCGGCAGCTCGGTGTGTGGACTGGACCTCACCGTTATCGATATCTGATGTAGCCAATCGCAGCCGATGAAGCCTGTCTTTTTGGAGCTCTCGCCAAACTTGGTCGGACCTTTCGTCATGTCCTTAGCCGGATCAAACAAGGTCTTAATATGAATCAAGAACGTTCTGCCTCTCGCTCTAAACAAGCGCGGGCTGGTCAGTATCAATGTGCCCGACTGCTGCGTTAGGTCCAGTCCGGAGGAGAGCAGTAACGGCCCCGCGAGGATCTCTGCGTTGTGAGCCTGGAGGTACTCCTCACTATTGACGGGGTTCTCTATGTTGGGACCGTCGGAGTCCACGACAGGGAAATGGACGGGTGAATCGGCTCGCTGGCAGAACGATGCATCCTTTTTGTATCCAACCCCGTGCAAATTCTGCTTCAATAAGGTGACCTGAATCACGGGCAAATTTCCCGTACTGGCATTGTGCAAAGTGAAACTAAATTCTATATGTGCAAGTGAGACGCTGTACGGCATAGTCAACTCTAGCACGTGCTCATCCCAGGTAGAAGATGTATTTTGCAGTCTCCAGCATCTGTTGTTCTGGTGATCGGATCTCGACCTTTGTGCGGGGGACAATTCGCACCAGAAGCCCGGCACCACGGTGCTGTACGGTACGGTATCGTTGGAGCCGTACATACCGCTGAGCGTTATTAACGTTTCTAAGTCTGTGATGTTCAACTCGGGCTTGTTAGCTATGATAACGGGAGGGCTGGTCGGCCCGCTCAACGACTCGTACCACAGCATATCCAGGTCTACATTAGAGTAATGGTCTTCGACTACGGCTCCAGCTGAATCTTTCTCCCCGTCGTTGAGGGCGTAGAAGTAGATCATGCCTTGTTTGGTGGCGACGCTGAGCCGCTCCACAGAAGTGCAGTACACGACCGACGTGAACTGACTGTTAGGTAGAGATTTTTCAGACAACATGTTGAAATCTGACATTGAATACATTCTTAAAGTGCCGTCCACCCCGACCGCTGCCAGGGAACATTGGTCGTGTTTATCGGCAGGCATGAGACATAAGTCTACGGGGCTCTCATTGTATGGTAACTCTTTAACTAAAACGGGTTGATCGTCCAGGGTGTAAACGGAGGTTTTCTTGTTAATTTTGTAAAGTAAGAAATGAGCCTTGGAGTCTTTTACTGTGCTGTCGATTTCGCTCTCGTCAACGTCCATGTTCATGTCGCTATTGCCATCCGCCTCGGGCTCCGGTTTTGATTTGGCTGATTCGATGCCGGAAACGACCACTAATAAATGTTCCTTGTCCTCGGTCGGCAACAGGTGCGTTATTTTAGAAGCATCATTGATGTCCAAGTTGGTCGGCAGGCGGAGGCACTGCACAGCGACGATGGGATACAAAGGCTCTTCCTGGTTGGCGTCGCTATCGAAGCCGTCGTTGTTGCTGTTACTGACGGCGGTCTCCGTGCCAGGTTTACATACAGTGAACGGGGGAATCTTGATTTTCTCAATACCTTCGCCGTCTTCGTACCATTTTAAATCTGATATTTCCAGAGGTCCATTCATGTTGAAGTAATGAGTGATGGTCGGCGGAATAGTCGGCGGACCGATTTGAATCGCATCGGGCTGATCGGCTAATTTGGTGCCAACAGAGTCCAGGTTGCCGCTCTTCCAGCTTTTGAGCTGCGACAAATTCCCGACGAAATCAATGATGGTCGTCTGTCCGGGCTCAGGCAGCTCGGGCAGCAGTGCACTCGGAGGGGAAGGCGCTAGCACTTTGTAATGTTTCGCGAACATAATTTTCTTTGTGTCCCAAAATTTGCAGATCTCTTTGCTGGACGATGCATTTAAATTAATAACGTTACTAATATGTTCATCTAATAAGTTGGGGCACTGTGGAAGCTCGGTCTCCTCATCGGAGTACTGGAAGTATATCTCGTCGTAGATATTGCCCTCGTCGGTCCTGGGCACCGGCAGGAGCGGGATCTTCTTGCTGCCACCGGGCTTGGAGTTGGCGCTGCTGTTGGAGGTGTGGACGACCGTGGCGACGGTGCCCCCCAGCGAGCCGTATATGTCGTAAGTCAGAAGGAAAAGCATTTTCTCGGAGGTCTGATTATTCTTGGCCTCGTTTTGGTCGTTCATCTCTTTAATGCTCTCGTCAGACTGGCTGACACCGCCAGAGTCGAACAGCGCCTTGTTCACGTCATCGGCGAGGGGCTGGTCCTCCTGCACACAGTTGGTTCGTGTGACGATCACTGCACATACGAGGGAGGGCTTCGACTTGACACCGCTCGACTCCTTCTCGTTAGCTTCTGTGCTTTGATTTTGCTGGTATGTGGCCTGTTTCGAGGTCATGCCAATGAACGCCATCGCCGTAAGCTCGAGGTCGTATGTGGCTGCAAAAAATATTATAATTTAATAAAATGACAATTTGCAATATTTTACTTCTACAAATAATATTATTTTCACAAAGTGAATACATTAAGTCATGATAAACTACTTACATGAATCCTTTTCCAGGCTAGCGGCCCAAACTTTATTACTTTCGGTGGCCAGTATTCCGCTGAAGATGGAGTCGTACGGGGAGAGGTTGACGACATTGACAAACTTGAGTCCGCTATCGAAGCGCCACAGGGAGACCTTGCCCTCAGCAGTGCCGGTGGCCACCAGGTCACCCGTGTTGCCTTTCGACACCACCGAGATGTCAGGACAGGGATGTGCGCATGCAGTCGCATTTGAAACCTAAACAAAACACAAGATATTTTAATAAATACTCGGAAATAATATTAAGACTATTCAACTTTGTATAATGTTCAAATATTTTATTTATTCACAAAAAGTCTGTCAGAACGACGGAGCCAAATTGCACAGACAATGATTTGTTTGATTGTCCGTCAGTATGTACGTGTTGTAGCATATACTGACCGAGATAGGCACGTTGTGCGTGTACTCGCCGCGCACGAAGGGACAGTTGGGCGAGTGGCGCTCGTGCTCCACCCAGGGCTCGTCCGACTTCTCCCAGCAGACGAGGCACACCATGCAAGTGAAGCACATAGCGCGGTCGTCGCCGCTCGGAGACGGCTGGTGGTAGAAGCCCGCCTGCGCCATGCGCGCCGGCAACGCCCACCTGGTCACATCACAAATACCACCACTATTTTATGTCTACAATACCGTTGTTACGCCCAATAGAGGTCAAGTAGTTTAAAAAGCTATTAATCTCCATACAACAAAATTATTAACTTCATATGTCAGATCAAGACTAAAAAAGATAATATTAAAACTTTAGGCTTGTGTATTTTAAAATCGCTTCATATTTTCTACAAGAATCATTGTTGTAACTAACTTGTAGTCCATATGCGGCCACCGCTTGAAGGTCTCTTTCCTCTCGGCCTCGGAGTACATGAGGGCGCGGGTCTCGCCGTCGCGCGCGCTGGGCATCAGCTCGTTGGCGCGCTGGCGCACGGCGGAGGCGATGGCCAGCGCGGGCACGCGTCGGTTCTGTCCCTTCAGCTCGTGCACCACCGCCGCAGTCACCAGACGGAAGGTCACTTGCGGCAGGGAGATCGTTACTGTACTCCACTGCAAAAATACAAGTTAAAATTTCGTTACGGAGTTAATTAAGAAATTAATTTTAATAACTTTCACATAACAATAAATTAACAAACAATAACTATATTGTAAAAACTTTTAGGTGCGTTTTATTATTGACCTACTTTTGAAAATATTTATATAAAAATTGATTGCTTGGAATATTTGCGCATATTCATTCACAAAATGTATATAAAACTGTAATGATTATCTTTGCGAAGTGTATTTGCGCGTTTAAGTCCGGTCAGCTGGGACCGGGACTAATGCTCGGTGGCAAAATTGTCGTTCTCCAACGAAAATCGATGCGACCGTAGCGGACTAGCGGCGAGATAACGAAGCCGAATATAATAACACGGAACTCGGATTGATACTGAAAACTTCAATGTTTGTTCAAACGAAATTGAAACTGCACGATTCCTATTTCTATGGTTACTAAACTTTAACTATAAAATAAATAAAAAAGGGAATATCTTCATATAGCTAAACTAAAGACTTGGAAGACCATTAAAAACTGAGGAAACCAATATAAAATAGATATATTAATTTAAAAGCTAGGCGTATCTATTTAAATTAAGCAAAGACAAAGAAAATGAAGGAAAAGTTATGGACCCAAAAATGTATAGTCACGTTAAACTACCGTTATTTTATGGTGACCTAGTACTAGATACTTTACCTTTTGAGCTTTGACGCCTTTCCTAGTGGGCTCGGCATCGATAGCAGTTTTGAGTGCGTTGACGAAGTCTTGCAGACCCTCGATCGCGTTCACGTCTAGGTTCTGCAGGCACTGGTACAGGATCACCGCCTGACCAAACAAGAATATGCATGTCAAAAAGTTTAGACTATGTAACTTAGCGATAGTGTAAGTTTCTACTGATAAAAAGAATATTTCATAACTTTCCAGTAGTTTTTAAGTTAGTTACATACGAAAAGATAAATTTTCCCTCTTTATAATATTATTATAGATAGAAATATATCTTACTAATATTATTATATAAACGCTACTATTTCGATAGATGGATGAATATTTGTTTGAAAGTATGTTCCAGAACGGCTGAACAGAACCCTACGAAATTTGGCATAGATGACATAGTCTGAACGAACATACAGGCTCCTAATTAATTTTTTTTTTAATTCCGCGCAAACGGAAACGCGGGCGACAGCTAGGACTTTAGTGAAGTTAATAATCTTTCCGATTAAATTAACTTTATTTATTATTTGAGTTAGTATTTGATATACCAAAGACCAATTTAACAAAGTACTAATCTTTAACTCCCTCTCGTCTTCAATTACACCCTCATCATGTCTCAACATTTAATTGCCGCCAAGAACTCTTACCAGTGCGAAACGTAATTTGTTTAGTTATTCTAAACTTTGAAGGTATTTTTAAATTTAAGATATTTATGAATATAATTTCCATTCCTTTGAAATAACTTACGTTTTATGAGACAGAAAGAAAAACAACAATAAACTAGATTGAATTTAAACCACAACGATGCCGCTTCATTGCAAAATACATCGCCTTGGGTCTAATATTAGGATTATGAAAATTTTATTATTAGAAGTTAGTTTATCGTCAAAGAAAAAGTGTAGCTTATTTGAAACTTGAAAAAAACAAAAAAAAATCTAAAACCACATAACATTTATATATTAAAAAGTATACTATGTAGTAACTAACATTGGTAATGAATATAAAACCATTTAAAATTAGAATAGATAATTCAAAATGGATAAATATAAATAGATACGATTTTCCGATAATAGTTTAACAGTATTTTTTATCTACCTCAATAATTAATTTAAAAAAAAATTAAACAAACTCACCACTTACAGTAAGTTTCGTAGAAAATAGAAAAAGTAAGAGTTAAAAAAAAAGTTATAATTAAGTATCCGAATTTACAACCTTCAAAATGCAAAAAACAATCGCGGATATTAATATCCGTTCAAAATATAAAAGAAACGAAGTTTTGAATTAAAAATTCATAATTTCACGAAAGAAATAAAATGTGTAAAGAAAGTATCAAGAACGTTTATAATTTACAACAAATTACACTCACACTCTAAACACTGGCTGATGACATATGCCACTTTATGGTTGAAGTTAGAATTAATTAAAAAAAAAACTACCCACCGACTACCCGTTGAAAAACAAAGTCAACACATAAGGTACTGTAAGTTTGTTTACAACTTACAATTAATAAGTGAACAGTTCAATAGATATATAAATATCGTTGGAAATTATAGAAAAATGGGAGCGCGTAGAATCCACAATACGGTAATTACTAATTTGGTTATATTATTTTACATTAGCTGTAGTCCACGATTCCGTTCGCGAGATCCGTTGTACCGTTCTGGATATATCAAACATTCATCCAAATATCAAATTTTTTACATTTATTCCATCTATAACAGTAGACGCATAGCGTAGATTCAAAGAGTCTAATGAAATTGTCAAGTACATTAGCAAATTCGTCTAAATTGTTTTGTGTTTAGCTTAGGAACTCTACCTGAGAAACAGCTTAAGTTAAATATATAAAAATATTCACAAATACTTAATTAAATCTATGCTATATAAATAAACAAATACGTAATTTCATAGTGAAGTTGCAACATGTTGCATGAAATATCGTGAATTTCACCCGCATCTATCGTATCTAACGTCGCGTGGTACTTGGTAGATGACTAACACATCTGCATAATGTAAGCAATTCCAATCGGCTTGTCAAGTAATTATTAACCAATGTTTTATTCTACGCATTGTTTCTGACCACGCCTTTAAAAATTTATAACCCTTCGTATAAAGTCACGACCTAGGTTTTTTTCCCTTAAACGCATTTCTAGACTTTACTATTAGCTAATAGAAGAGTTTCGTTAAAAAATTAAAACAAATATTGAACTCATATTTTTCTCGTCATACGACTGATTACGAAACATCGGGAAAACAAGAAAATTTCCCTGATGCGTAGTAAGGAAAGCAACATGTATAAAATATTGATTGACGCTGAGAGGCCACGTATGGAAACGAAATATCGATATCCCAACATCGAATAATTATCGATATGAAAATTTATCGATTTTTTTAATGGTGAGAATAAACAGTGACAACGCACAGTAAACATTAAAATGAAGGATAGTTTCCAATTAAACAAATCACTTGTAGCTTATAACTACATTTTCTATTTTCTTTTTTAATAAGCTCAAAGGTATATAAGGCAAATAATAACATCAGTAAACTCAATCGAATTAGAAATTATTTTTGTCTGCCACTATGATCAATCACAAAAACAAGATAAAAACAGCTCTTCTTAGACCATACCATGTCACAGCTAAATATATAAATATAATATTCAATAAAAAATAAAACATATAGCCTAATTTAACAATTCTGTGTTAATATATTTCGCCACCTTAAGAGGGGGGGCTTTAAGCATACCCAAATTAAGGGTGATACAGCCATAGTCCTGGGTTGTTTGACTTCGTACACATTTTTGAATTTATTTTACAATAAGTAAAGATTGTGTCATAATGGTTTTTTATCACCGTAATTAGGAAAATGTACATATGAAATTCGAATATCAAACACACTTTGGTTCATGGTGGAATTTAGATCTCCATGTTCTGAATTGGTCCGATCAAGTGATATCAGCGACTTAGATGGTCTTACATACTCATGTCCTGAAGTAAATTCGATCTTGCTATCATAAATAAAAAGTGGCAAAATAAGGCATAAGTTTACAGGATTGTATATCATTTATGTTAAATTAGATATACTCAATACTGGACATATTTTTTTAACCTACTCGCCTCACAAATGTAATATTTCTTCATTGTGCGATAATATGCAATCTCTTAATTACGATCACAAAATCTTAACTACCATGTTCATGTGAATGTAATATAATTGTATAAAGTAACTTAAACTTATAAATCAGTTCAATTAGAAAAACTAGACATCCCAAAACTAAGTTACATTATCAAATTATGTGTATTGGTTATCATCAATTTTCACTATAAAGACATTGATAGAAAACCATAAAAATTGTACAACACAGCTCAAATGTATATGATAATTATTAGAACATAGTGTCCTAAACACGCTAGCTAAATATAATAAAGTTATTCTTAAATTTGAAACGAAATGGTGAGTTTTAATATTATTACTCTTTATCTCTCGCTACTCATTTTGCATATTCATTGTGATAGTTGACATATTGATTAAAAAGGCATATTGATAGGTGTACCTCTGAGAGGACGAGTTCGATCTTTACGACGGTCTCGGGCTGTGGAGAGGGCAGTCGGCGCTGCAGTGCTGTATGCAGCAGCAGCACCCCGTTGTAGTCTGTGCGAGCGCCGACACCACTCCTGTCCCATAACAACACACGGTCCGCTCCTGATGCATATTCGACGCCGACAGTACCGCCTTCATCTAAAATTAAGTTATAAATCATGATTTCTAGAAAATCAAATCCGGCAGAATCGTAATTGTTTACTGAAAACTGTCAAATCAAACAATGTAGGACATTGAAAAAATTAAGTACGAAAATCATTACTACAACAAAGATGGTGAGGAATCACTTATTTTTCGCTATTTGCAGATTGGATTCTATTTATATGTATTGTTACAGAAGTATCTGAGGCTTTCTTACTTACCCGCTGATAGACAAGATGACTGAAGTATCACACCAGAGTTCACATCCAAAACGTGTACACCACCCACGTCAGTCTTCACCAAAATTATATTTAAGTTACTATGGTACGTTAAAGAAGAAACAGGAAAGTTCATACGAATATAACCATCTTCTCGTAATATCAAAGAATCATCGCCCATCGTGGCCGTGAACACATCTGTCTATTCTACGTAAACGCCATTTGTAATTATATTTTTTATGTCAAATACTTTATCGACAACATGGCCAGAGTCAAAAAGTAAAAATCAATCGTTACCGTTTTCATTATCTGTATTGTCTCTACTTAAGAATTAAGAATATATAATTAAAACCTAAGAATTTTCCAAAAAATATTTATTACCTCTATTTTAATGCAATTTTATGAAGCAAAAATATGTTTAAATTGTCTTGTTCATAATCAAAACTTTTCACTTCTTTCTATCTCAAATGACTTAAATGTTACACGAAAAAAAGCTAACGGCGTCGCTAAATTCCGTATTTACCACATTCAAGTACTAATAAATATGTAACTTTTTAATTTAAAGGATACACAACATAAATTTTAGAGGATGTATTTCTATACAAAATTTTCGTTTTTTTTTCAAATAATATGTCTGGCAACTCACTCCTAATACTTTGTGATTATTGCTGGTGAAAAAGAAGTGGTGGAAAAAGTTACTGTTACCTAATGATGGTTACCAGGGCTTACTAATCAAGGAGATTTAAGGCCTGTCCACAGGAGGCGCCTGGCTATCAGCTAAGAGTATTCGGTGACCTGAGACTTATTTAGAATTAAAAATAGTCAATCTATGGTATTAGTCAAATCAGTAGGAATAAATCGCATTACGTATAAATCTATGGTTCATTCATTGAAATATGTTAACAAGGACATCAAATAAAAAAGTTATGAACATATATAAACTTTATTATAAAAATTGTATAAAACATGTAAAAATATAAATATTTAAAAGAACTTACATACTATAAATGTAAAGGGATGGATTTCAAGTCTTTTGTTATTTTTAGATTTACAGAACCCTTATAATGTAATTCCAATTATAATTAATCAGTTATATTTAACAATGAGTATGTTCTTCACAACCTTGATGTAGATTAACTTAATTATTTAACATTACTTAACACTTTAAGATTGTTAACTTCAAGCAGACATATTACAAGTTAGTACTAAGAAAAAATTAGGATTATTAATATCATAACTGGTCACAAAACTAAGCACTTTAAAAAAAATCATAGCATAATAGGACGGAATTAGATTGACATTAAATACATATTAAAATAAATAATTCACGTACAAAATACTATAACAAAACCATGAATTCATTTGTTAAAACATCAGTACAAAATATTCAATCTCATTTGTAATACCAGAGACATGTTTTTATGCAGATATGTTGACAGTACTTAAAACCATAGATATTTAATTTATAGATACGTAATCCAGAGTACTAAAATTATGCGAAAAAAAGTCTCCGAAGTTCTTTAGTGTTCTTATTTACAATACAAAATGCCATTTCAAAAAATCTCGATAGACGTCAAACATGTAAGAAATATAGGTCTGTGGTCAGAATGTATCTATGGTTAAAACTCCCAAGACTCGAGCCACTTTAAGCCGGACATAGTGGAGTTGGGCTCGTGCGCTAAAGGTCCGGTCATGCCGTACGCTAGTGGAGAGAACAGATAGAAGCTGTACACCGTAGTGGAGATGACGAGGCCCATCGCGCACTGGTACACGCTCCGCCCCAGCTCGGGACTCAGGTAACTCTTGATGCTACGTAACAGATATTCTGTTAATATACCTGGAATAAAAAAGTTACAATATAATTCAGGCCTGTAACTCCATTATAACAAAAAAAATATGAAAAAAAATTTTTTTTTTCTTTTTTTGCGGTACTAGCGCATTAAGTCTTCTGAAAATATTTTTTACAGTTCATTTAATTTATAATGAACTTTGTAATTACCTTGCACTTAGTCTTTGTGATATGCCTTGCCATTATGATATTCTGTACTAGGTAGGGTACACAGGGGAAGAGTTTATCTTATTGAGATTCTTATTTTTCAATTTTTAGTATATAAATAATTTTAATTATATTTTTCTAATGCTGACAAACCTGTGAGCATAGAGCTGAAGACTAGTGCAGGGAAGTAATGGTGGAAGTAGAGGACACGACCCATCGCCCAGAAGGGCACGTAGTGTAGCGCCCACCCCACGAAACTCCACCCCGCAGCGTTCAACAAACGTCCACCCACATCACCCCCATCTGTAATATACAAATTATTTTTTTAATATCAAAAAAGTGTTAAGCAAAGCCTCTTTATTTCGCTAAAATAGCGAACTGCACACTGTACTGCACTGCATCAACATCTGCAATAGGGTGAAAATAATATCTTGTAATTTAAATGTTTTTTGTAAAATTCTTTTTTCTTGTAATTTTTTTTTATTTGCAATAGAAATAAAACTTTTTAAAAATTCTCGTGAAAATTTAATTATTACTGTTGTGTCTGGTCTTACCTTGAACAGGAATGCCAAAAGCCTGTGCTCTCTTCTCTCTGATAGAATTAATGATGTAGATAAAAAAGAAAACCACCAAGAAAATAAGGTTGCTCCACCAGACTACAGGGTTGCCAAGCAAATATACTCTGTGGCCACTGCCAGAGAAAAATTGACCCTGGGGAGAAAAATATTAAAGTGAGTAACAAAAACGAATAATATTCTACATTGCGTACATTACTAATGATATTAAATATTTTTCTTTTAAATATAAAAATCCATTTTAATGACTATGTATGACGTCACAATATGGCGCGGGTTTATGCAATCTCGTTAATTTTATGTCTTGGCGTATTAAAACGTCTTACCCTGTAATTGATAGGCCACTGCCAGGGTTGTGATGTCACCTCCCCCTCCTTTGGCTTGAGACCAGAGTTGCCTTGGAACATAACTGCGTGCGATTCTATGAAACGTTCCAAGAATCCAGACGCGTACGCATCAAAACTTACCTTGGGTACTGCAAAAGAGACAATCCAATGTAAGTTGACCTCAGATTTGTTAGGTCAGTCATATAAAAGAAGGATCAGCTTAGCTTGGACAAAATCAATGAAAAACGAAGATACGATCAAAGTCAATTTTAAAAACGCATTATTAAATATTGCAATAACATACTCACAGTCATCAAACAAGTTGTCTTCAACATTCCAAAGTGCGTGCTTGTCCCTTAAGTTGGGATTACATGCCACCTCTTGTTGTTCGTAGCCCCACTTCGGCAGCTGTTTGCCAGTTGTCGTCAATACACATGTCTGTGTAAAAATACATCGTCGTAAGTATAAAAGTTCGTTTCCACTGTCGAAAAACTTATATGAAACACAAAATTTTTGCAATATGTTGTAAAACAAGTGTGACAGCAGTGGAATCTCGTACTAAAATAAATCATAGACTAAAAAGAATTGTTGGTAACTTACTTGTAAATAATGTACAAACATCAACTTGCTCCGCACAGTTTGTACTTCTTCCCCATCTTTCCCTCCGGAGATTAAAATCTTCCATACATCGTTGGCATCTCCTACACCATCCTTTGTGTAAAAAGAAAATATTAACATAATGCCTTGTTTACATTAAGCCAGTACAGTGGGACAGAAGCGCTCAAAATCAGCACTGACATACAACTGGCATAATGTAAACACTATCTGGTACCAGTGAGCCAAAACAGTCCTTACCAGGTTAACGCTACTGTCCTATTATACTGGCATAATGTAAACCAGGCATAACTTAGTATTCATTTTTATTTGTTTGCACTTGTAATACGCAAGTCCTGGGTTCGAATCGCGCCATTTATCAATATTCTTTAATCTATATCTCTATATATATATATACACATCTATATATAAAAGAAAGTCGTGTTAGTTACACTATTTATAACTCAAGAACGGCTTTACCGATATGGTTGAAAATTGATGAGGAGGTAGCTTAGAGCCAGGAGACGGACATAGGATACTATTTATTCTTTATTCTCGAATTTATGTCTTTATGGTTTTTATTTAACTTAGCGGACGAAGTCGCGGGCGACAGCTAGCATTAAATAAATTTATTTAACATGCAACAGGCAAGGAAAATATCATGATGCTACACATGTCTACGAAGAAATTCAGAAAGCTTACCTCTCCATACCCCGTGACTTGTAGGTACTTGTGTGAGAGAGGTGCTCGTTCCCGGTGCGAGTGCAGGTTGCGACCAGTGGCGGCGTGCGTGAGGCGCACCAGGTCGCCGCTACGCACTGCCACTGCGCCACCAGACACAGCTTCCCGGTCGTAGGGTTTCACCACCCACCGGTTGTTATCATCTTTATGTGTGTACGTTGTTATCTATTGTGGGTTTAACGAATTCATTCACTAACAAAACACATTACATTACTTCTTACAAGTGCGTCAATGATAGTCGCTTTCGACAGCAAGTCTTACTAATATAATAAATGCGAATGTTTAGATAGATGGACGTTTGTTTGAAGATATCTCCGGAACGGTTCAACGGATTTTGATGATATTTGTTACACATATAGAACATATTCTGAAGGAACACATAGGCTACTTAAGTTTTTTTTAATTCCACGTAGACGCAGCCGCGGGCGACACATAGATAAGTCATGAAACGCCACAAATAGTAACAAAATTTAATTTTTTATTTTAATAGTGCGTGTAACACTTTCTCTATTATCTAAAGATCTACAGTTAACACTATCAATGCCATCTCAGCCTACGAGTCCATTTCAGAACATAACATTATATCGCATTGAATGTACCAACCTGCTGCTGTCGAGCCCCCACTCCTGCGGGGTAGAGATGGTGGTGAGAGTGCAGGTAGCCGCCACCAGTCCGGTGGTTCTTGAGTGTGACGAGAGCGCCGTATGCCACCAGCCGCGGCGCACTCGCGTTGTGCAAACTGTTGCCCTCCAGACGCGCCTGGAAACCCGACGAGTAGAAACCGTCGCCGTTGCCACTACAATGATAACACAAAAACTAAGAAAAACATATTATACTCATAGTCGTTAAGGAATCCCTCAGAATTGTTTTAGAATGAAAATTCTTCAATAAGCTCCTGTCTATCTGTGTTTAGCAATATAAAGTAAAAATGTTAACCTTCAGTGTTTGTTCTTACCTTTTGCTTAGCACTGTGAGATGAATCCAGAAAAAGAACACATAAAGTACAATAGGCCAGAGAATTAATGTAAAGGTCCGTCCAATCAAATGTTTCAATGTTAAGGTCTGGAAAAAAATATACGACAATTATCACACACTTTACATTTAAATTCTTATAATAAATCTTAACACATTCAATGCCACCTAATTTAGTAGGTAAAAACTTGCAGGAGCATTTAATGTGTTAACTTTTAAAACTCACCACTGGTTTAGTTAGATCGCCTAGAATATTCCATAGATCTGCGATTGTGCGCAGACCAACAAACAACACGAGGAACAAGCCGACAAACTTAACAGACATTGTGCATGCTAGAGACCACCCCAGGAACAGTTGCCATGACAACATACGAGTGGAATATGGCGGCTGACCTGAATCTGTTAATGTTCTCACCTGATACAATAAAACAAACACTATTAGAAGACTTCTTATAATATTACTCACACACTATCATTGTTTTATTGTAAAAAAGAGTAGGCAATGATAGATTGTAACCAAAAATTTTACCTTAAAAGCTCCATAAATAGCACAGCTCATAAAAAATAGTAGAATAGGGTCTAAAAGAATATATCTGTTCAGAGTTAAATATCCAACATCTGAAAAAAAAACAGATTACCAAAATTATTTACAAAAAACATAGATTTATTTCATAGCTGTTGCCTGCGTCTTTGTCCGCACAGAATTCTACTATATTCTACATTCATGCAAAGATCCATTGAACAGTTGTTCAGGAGATACCTTCTAACAAACTATAATCCATCCATGTATACTTTCACATTTATAATATTAGTAACTTAAACTTTAAGCTCAACAAAGCTCAACAATTTACGGTTTATTTTGTTAAAATTATTATGAAACATCAACTCACCACATAACAATAGAATGGTACCAACAAATGTAGCTTCCACAGACTGTGTCATCTCCCAAATTGACAAAAAGGTTATTGGTACTGTTAACGCTCCTAATGTAGTACAAAACTAAAAGAAAAAAATTATATAATAAAAACCCTAAAAATGATTTCAAACATTTTTTGCATATAATAAGGTTACAAAGAAGCAAACCAAAATTTAAGAATCTCATTCTTCTATTTCTCTTCTTCTTCTTCTCATTCTTAGTATTAATAATAATGTTAACAATGATCACTGTTGCAAATGGATATACTCCTGGCCTATTAAGTATAAAATAATTTATGTACTTACAATTCTCATTCCTTCATATCTTGTACCATTATATTTGTCACCAGGTTTTTCAAAAGGATATTTACCATCATAGCCTGACAGTTTCCCCGAGAGTGCTATTAACATCTGGAAAATATATTCTATTATGTAGTTTTTCTTTACTGAAACTGATTCACAATTACAAGAAATTTTTCAAGTATTTGACAAAAACTATGCTCTTACTGACCTTTCCCAGTGGTGGATGAACATCAAAGAAGAATGTTCTATTTATGTACCAACTAGCCATTTTACCAAAGTGAGTCTCATCCCAACTGAAAATTAACCATAATTATAAGATATGGTAATGTAGATTTGGTAAATATTTAATTTTACTGGATAAGCCGGAACAATCTCATCAGCCACTCTCATTATATTATTCTACGAAAGAACATACCAAACATGATCTGGTTCCAATACTTTATAAAATCGGGTCAAAAAGGTAGCCGCACATATAACACCAAACAGGGTCCACCAACTGCAAATTATTAAAACTTTTAATTTAATATTTTAACTAATTCTTTACATTTGTATTTTATTTACATTAAAGAATTCAAACATCTTGGATATTAAAGTTTATCTAATAATAACTTTATCCCTACCCTTTAATACTAGAATTATTAGACACTTTCTTTTTGGTCTTTTCACACATATTTTTATCTTATTTTATTACTTATAATGAGTAAAGAGAATATAAATTCTAAACTTTCTCTATAACTAAAATAACGGTAAACACAGCAGACATTGCAATTCACAATTGTCAATGTCATTTTCAATTTGTCAAGTTGACAAACACTCAAAAAACACAGAGAAGAGTATGTGCGAATTTCGATATAAGCATATTCATTGAAAGTATGATTGCGATCAATTTGATGAAATTACTTATAGAACAGAATCTACGATGATTAGTATAACAAAATCTATGTGACTAAATTATTTTTTGTTAAATTTCTATAATTTCTTCATTAACGTGAAAAATCTTTTTTAAACAATTTAACAACGCGACTGAACGTTACATTATACTTACGTATCCCCCTTGTCCTTGGAATGATGTCATCTGTCATTATTTTTTGACACAGAGTAGAAATTTTACAATACATGAATTTATAAGATGTTTGTAAATATAAACTTCACAAAGAAATAGATTTCTCATTATTATTTACTCGGTCCTCATTCTTTAAGCAAGTATTAGCTGAGATGGTTGTGTTTTAATCTTACGTCATGAAGGCAATTATTTACGTTTTTTTAACTTTCTTTCTTCTAACGACTTGTTTGGCGGAGTTGAGTGAGGAGAGAAAAGTGCAATTTGTAACAAGTTTCGTTGATTATTTGAATAATTTACCTAATCATGCCTTCATATATGATGACGGTGTCCTATTAAACGCGCAAAAAACTGTGAGTAATCATATTAACATTTTATTTCTAATTTTTATCTAAGGTTATCAGGTCTTCAACTTAAACAACTTCTTTGTATAATATGTAATATCACGAGTGGTCTTTTAAATGCACTACCAATACTAATTAGTTAAATTTAATAAGAAGATAAATAAAATAATCAAATACTTATTATATACAAAAATGATATATATATATATAAATTATTTTTGTTAACATTCATTAATTATTCCAGGATGAAAACAACTATAATATTGAAATAAAAGTTAAAGTTACAAGTATTCATAATCTTGAAGCATTCACATATCGTACTTGTTCTGTCTCTTTGGAAGACAATGGCGGTAGTGAGATCCACATTAATGATGATTACAAATGTGAAGCACCACCTCCTTCTACCACCACAGAGTTTAATGTGGATAGTATAGTGTCTCAAGAAAAAAGCACAACAACGGAAGATGGGACAGAACATTTGCCTGTGCAACTTGATAATGAAGTGCAGAGTAATACTGCGGTGAGTTATATTTTATTTTATTTATTTATTTTTCTAAGGAAAGTATGCAATAAATGATTGTTTTTCTTCTGTCTTTTATAAAAAAAATAATTTCATAACATTTTTATAACTGCTTGATGGCATTTTTTGTCTCCTTTGGTCATTCTACCAGTTTTATAGTTCTTTACTAAGTTAGTAAGAAGATTCAAATATTTAATTCAAAAACAAAAGAGTAACTAGACTTGTTTGTAAGTATTTTTTTATTCAACACATTATTTTAAAGTCAATGTGGAGAAATAGAGCTATTTATGAACATAAATAAAAAAAATATTTGATTTATTAATTATTGTTAAATTTCAACCAATAAGCGGGAAAATAGAAGTAGTAATTATTAAAACTTAAAATATAAATGATGTCTGTACTTTTACCCTTGAGATGTGCCTCTGAGATGATATGCCATGTTAGCCATGTCATATTATTAGTTACAGTGCATTCTAATTTTACTTTTAAATGATATACAAATAAACTTTTTCTTCTTAATAGCACTATAGTCTATTTAATTATCATCATTATTGTTCATTATGTAGTTCATTAGGCTCGAGTAAATTAGTACTAATTATATCATGTTAGTAATTACCAAATGTGCAAAGCACATAAGTTTACTAATATATATGATTACTGTAGTTAAATAATAAGTTTTGTATTAATTTTGAGAAATCTTCACTCTCAAAACCACCACAGAATATTTTGTTCCTAAAATACTTCTACTAAATCTAGGTCTCTACACTGGGTAACTCTTAAAAATTATTAACAACTAACTGTCGCCCGTGACTCCGTCTGTGTGGAATTAAAAAATAAACTGAATAAGTAACCTTTGTGTCCTATGCCAAATTTCAGTAAGATCCATTGAGCCTTTCCGGAGATACCATCAAACAAATATCCATTCATCCATCAAAACATTCGCATTTATAATATAAGTAAGATATCAATTACACACATATTACATTATTACACTAGACAAAAATATAAGTAATTAATATTTAGAGCTAAACTTGACTTTAGTAATATGACATAGTGCCAATTAGCTCCATCCGGAGTAACCAATTAAAACTCTTAAATGGCTTTGACATTTTTACGATTTTATAGTCTGTGTAACATGTCTAATGAGAGGAATATGAGCTGAATGATATCAAGGACATCTCCGCATATGAGTTATTTTATCAGTGTTTGCCTATTTCTAGATAAAAGAGTGAGGGAAGAAATAGGTAATTGGTGATTTTTCGGTCCCTTCTAGTCGTATATCAGAATTATGAAATAATATTAAAGAATCATAAATCTTTTAAAACATACAGTTTGATAAATAAAATTATGTTGATTAAAATGGATTTTAACCTCTCCTTTTCGATTTCCCTGTGAACTTTACGCAAAAATTGCTCCAAAAGATTATATAATTTATTCTAGTTCGGCAACCATGGAATTCATAAAGTAAATATAGTTTACTATAGATTTAATTGGCTGTTATAATTGTTCGGTGTAACTAAACTGCTTCGATAATGTCGGACTTTTAAAATTATGAACATTGTTCGCTTACTTATTTGTAAGCGCAAACCGCGCCTAATTACGCGTGTAAGAATAAAATGATGTATTATATTTATAAAACACACATCACTCAATACAATCGGATTTGTTAGTACCAACCATATAAGGGTGCGTTTACAATCACGACAAGAATACACTAAACTTGTTGCGTCAGACCTCTCATATGACGTAATAACATACTTCTTACTAATATTATAAATGCGAATGATTGGATGGATGTTAATTCATGTTTGTTTAGATAACCCAAGAACGGCCGCACGGATTTCACTAAAATTTGACATAGATGTGGAACATAGTCTATGGAAGAATACATAGGCTACTAATTATGTTTTTTTTTAATTCCACGCGGACGGAGTCGCGACTGTTAGGACATAATAATTTGTGCTCTTTTTTATTCTATTTATAATGCTGAGTATCACCACTGATGACTAATAAAATATTTTGCTTATTTCTAATATTGTAAAGGAATATAAAAATGGTTTTTAGAGTTTAAGTGATAAGGATCTAGAAAGGGATTTAAGCACTAAGTTATTACTCGTCCACATTGTCTGGCATAAAGCTGTAACCACGCGTAAACACCGATAAATCGCTAAAATTGTCACATTTTTTTTCTTTTATGATTTTAGTACAAATGAATTATTGACCATGTTTTTAGAAGATCTTTCTTTATGTTTATTACTGTAGCTAAATCAACGCGTTCTATTATATGATGATAATAGATACATATTTTGTTTTGTTATACCGGTTTAGTGTGATCGCTGGCTTACTAAATGTGCACTTGTAACTTGTTCCTAGAAACCACGTGTATGATGTAATCATTGTTATATTTAATTCACTTATATTCCTTATGTTGATAAATCACATATCAGCTTTATAAGGAAGGAATATAATATCACAACAGTGGTAGAGCCCGTTTTAACATCTTCGCACGAATTGGCCCGGCTCGTCCGGTGAAATACCACGACCACACCGAAAACAGGCGAGAAGTGGGAGCAATTCCGCATTTCGTCTGATGAGTGTGCGTCCCGGATGCCTAATTTAGTCCTCTTTCCCATCCCACCCTTTTTCTTATAAGGAAAGGATGGGAAGTGGATTTTCCGGAGGAGACGATGCATGGAAAGGAAAGCTATTTTCTTTCTGTGCATCCTCTCCTCCGTCGATTATAGGTAGACAGACAACTCATATGCAATTGCGTATGCCTATGGGCAACGGTCACTTCGCTATTTCGGCGATTTCAGGTGGCCGCTCGCTCTTTTGCCACCTTATGACATAAAAAAAATTATCATAGGTATTTCCGGTACCTATGTATTTAAACACAAAATAAATAAGTTTCCTCAGTTCATCGTTGACTATTAATTTTTTATCTATTTATTTTGTTTTTGAGAATAATTTCTTTAGTGCGTATTTATTTTATGTGTCCATGAACTCATTATGATAACACTATGTTACAGACCTATCGTTGTGTAAATAAATCGCACTCATCTCGGTAATGACCAACTAACCTTAGTCATTTTACGAACATGCGTTAAGCATTGTGACTACAAAGTTATTCAAGTTCAGACAGATAGGATATTAACCGATAAACGATAAAAAGGCAATAAATAAAAGAAAAGACAGCTTATTATTCATTGAAGGCTACTAAGTTAGATTCTATAAACGAGTAAATCTTTGTGTTTGATGACTAGGTTAGTTACAACTGGGATCAAACTAATACAGTTATAAACGCCAGCAACAACAATATGTGTTGTGCTAATGACAGGCTTATCTGAGGGCTTAGACAAAGTTCATTCGCTCCGATTTCATAGCGCACTTTAATCATGTACGTTACTGACAATAACTTTTGTTAAGTCAAGTGACTGTCGCGCGCCAGTTTTATACAATATTGAAGTTCGCTATGGAATCGCTTCGAAGCGTATACGACCACACAGAAGACAGGTGTTAAGTGGGAGCAATAGCGCTTTTCGTCTGATGATGTGTAATTTGTGTCCTCTTCTCCTTCACGCTCTTTTCTTATAAGAAGTATTGGAAACAGAAATGAATTTGACGAAGTAGGAGAGGACTAAAAAGATGAAATTTTCTCTTCCGTCCCTACCTCCGTCGATTAGGTAAGACATCTGCAATTGCGGATGTCTGTGGGCAGCTTCGTTTGCTGGTGAATCCAAGTGGTCGCGTGCTTGTTAGCCATCGTATAACATAAATAAAATATCATAAACCCATTAAGATAACTTGAGAATCAAAATTACTATTATTTGTTTAATTATTGAAGTTATAGCAACGTCCGTCTGCACGTTTCAATTGTATGCGTTTATGAGTACATGACTACATTTGACTATGACATGCAATATAGTGTAATGTTGTTTTATTTTCTTTTTTTTATAACGATTGATTTGATATTTCCAGCCACTAACATATTTTATTTGCTCTCAAGTAGACATTTTATCAATATTCATATATTAATCAACAAAGTTTTTATTTGGACAAAGGGGTTATTAACCCATGCATTTTCATGAAGTCATGGTCAACGAGTAGCGTAATGTAATCACGAAGATATCTTCAAAAACGAAAACTTTAAAGCTTTATGATTAGTTTAATCAATATTAAATAACTAAAATAAATAAACGTGAAATAAGTTAAATAAAAAATAATGAAAAAAAAATCGAATTTCTGTAATCGCAAATAAGTATTTAGTCACACACAAACGGGAACATTTATTGAAATAGAAAAAAAAAAGTTAACGCTTTACCGCGATAGTCACGGTGGATGTGACGAATTATTTTGTCACGAAATTTACGTAATGGATAATTTAATTTATATCCTTGTTAATTTCATGGGTAAACTTTCAATATATATTTCTAAATTAAACAATATTGAATTATACGTTTTTACGTGTGAATAAATAACTGATTAAAATGTAATTACACTGTAAAATTCTTTAGGCGACATCTGGAGAACAGTTCATCGCAATACCAAGGGAAAAGCCATCTGCACCATGCATCGGATGTTCCACCTTCGTGAACCCCGGAGCTGCAGGTGTCGAGGAGTTGGCTCTACTGGGCATCCGACACCTCAACAGGCATGAGCCCGATGTCAAGCATGAGTTGAATTCTATAGTTGAAGTGGAAAGGCAGGTTCAGGTTGGTTGATAATAAACAAGCTCTTTCTCTCTCTCTATCTAGCTCGTATCCTATATGTTGATGGGGGCCATGCTTATTTTGACAAATAAACTTACTAATATAATAAATGCGAAAGTTTAGATGGATGGATGGATATTTGTTAAAAAGTAATTTGGCAAAGATATAGCACATAGTATGGAAGAACACATAAACTATTGAGGTTTTTTTTTAATTCAGTGTGAAACGGTGTCGCGGGCGACAGCTAGTGTTTACGTAGAGTAAAAATTATCAGTGTACTTTAAGTTTTTAATAGTTCATTGGCGTAAAATGGATATTTTTTTTTATTTCATATTTGTTTCAGATTGTAAACGGTGTAAGATACATTCTTACGCTAAAAGTCGATTATAATAATTGTACTATCGATGTTGCAGAGAGTTGTACAGTTGTAAAACCATGCAAAATAACTATTTTAGAAAAGCCATGGGTCAGGTTATATGATGGTTCAAAATATAGAGGGATTTTAGCTAATAATTGTACAGAAGAATGGATATTTAACGACAACGGTGAAGTAATACAGGAGGAAAATAAAGGCAGCGATATTGTAAAAGTACCAAAAGATGATCTAGATAATGAAGATGACGCACATAAATCTATTCCAGATTTTGACAAAATCGCCAACACAGGGTCTGTAGATGACATACTTAAAGCTATACATAATTCCGACGTACAAGCTCAACCGTTAACAGAGAAAACGTTATCAGAGGTCGAACTGAAAAAGTTAGAAGAACAAATTATACCTTACAATCAGTTTTCGGATACTTCAACGTTACATGACGATGAAATAACCACAAAACTTGATTCAGAAAACATTAATTCGCAGTCTATTAATAAAATTGAATCTAGAAAAAAAATTATACCAAATTCTAATTCATTTACGTTTGAAAGGGAAGACAAAAAATCTAATACCTTAAACAGTGATAAGAAAAAAGCTATCGATGATTTACTTAATTTTTTTGCATCTGTTGATTCACATTCAAATCAAGAAGAAAAGAGAAGTAAAAGAAATTTAAATTTTGTCGGTGGAAAGCTATCAAAAGACAATAATGATCCAAAGTATAAAACATTAGCGGAAGAAGCATTAGCAAAATATTTACAAATATCTAATGTGGACGAAGAATTTGAAGTATTAAAAATTGAAGATGTTACTGTCCAAGTTGTGTCTGGACAGCTAACTACAATAACATTTCAAATAGTAAAAAAACATGCACAATCTATGTCTCCACAGACATGTGTTGCACAAGTTTGGGAAAAGCCTTGGTTACAGTTCAAAGATATAAAAGTAACCTGTCAATATAATCAATCTCAAGATAAAAGACGAAAAAGACAAATACCTGGTGGTGCATTTGAGCAAAATCCGAATGACCCCAAGTATTTGGAGCTAGCTAACGAATCAATGCAAAAGTATTTAGAAACAACAGGCAATTCGAGGCCTCACAAAGTCGTCGAAGTTGAAAAAGTTACCACTCAAGTTGTTTCTGGTACGTTGACTGAGATTCATTTTAAGATTTTGCCTGCGCAAGGCACGGGTGACGTCATAAGCTGTCTTTCAAATGTGTGGGAACAAATCTGGCTTAAGAAGAAAAACATAGATGTAAATTGCCAAATTGGAGATGGTAAATGGAGATCAAAAAGGCAAGTGTTCGGTGGAAAAACCGAGCAAAATCCGAATGACCCCAAATATTTGGAGTTAGCTAATGAATCAATGCAAAAG
>NW_013531688.1:5812143-5812400 GCF_000836235.2 Papilio xuthus
TTATTTTAAAATTTTGCCACTACAAGGCACTGGTGGCGTCTTAAGCTGTTTCTCCAAGGTATGGCAGGAAAGTTCACAGGCAAAACACATAGCTGTAAACTGCCAAGTTGGAGATGGTAAATGGAGATTAAAGAGGCAAGTGTTCGGTGGAAAAACCGAGCAAAATCCGAATGACCCCAAATATTTGGAGTTAGCTAACGAATCAATGCAAAAGTATTTAGAAACAACGGGCAATTTGAGGCCCTACAAAGTCGTCG
>NW_013531688.1:5812525-5812966 GCF_000836235.2 Papilio xuthus
AACAAAGCTGGCTTAAGAAGAAAGACATAGATGTAAATTGCCAAATTGGAGATGGTAAATGGAGATCAAAGAGGCAAGTGTTCGGTGGAAAAACCGAGCAAAATCCGAATGACCCCAAATATTTGGAGATAGCTAACGAATCAATGCAAAAGTATTTAGAAACAACGGGCAATTTGAGGCCCTACAAAGTCGTCGAAGTTGAAAAAGTTACCACTCAACTTGTTTCTGGTACGATGACTGAGATTCACTTTAAGATTTTGCCTGCGCAAGGCACGGGTGACGTTATAAGCTGTCTTTCCAAGGTGTGGGAACGAAGCTGGCTTAAGAAGAAAGACATAGATGTAAATTGCCAAATTGGAGATGGTAAATGGAGATCAAAAAGGCAAATAATTGCGGGCGGGATAACTGAACAAAATCCTAATGACCCCCAATTTTGGGAGT
>NW_013531688.1:5816285-5822050 GCF_000836235.2 Papilio xuthus
CACGGGTGACGTCATAAGCTGTCTTTCCAAGGTGTGGGAACAAAGCTGGCTTAAGAAGAAAGACATAGATGTAAATTGCCAAATTGGAGATGGTAAATGGAGATCAAAGCGGCAAGTGTTCGGTGGAAAAACCGAGCAAAATCCGAATGCCTCTGAATATTTAGAAGTAACAGGAAAAAAGCAATCAAATCATAACAAAAACAAACATTCTGGGCTTAGTACAGTAAAGTCTGATAGAATAATAGTGGAAAAACTGGTTCGTGAGTCATTACAGAAACTTGAAAAGTCATCTGCACATAAAAATAAACAAAGAGTATATCAAATAATAAACTATTCTAGTAAAAAATCGTCGGGGCCGACATCGATATATTTCGACGTGGGTTACACGACATGCTTAAAGTTCGAATTAGTGAATGATATAACACAGTGTAAGTTCTTAAATGATTCATCTTTACGTCATTGCGTATCACATGTTTGGGAAAGGCCATGGTTAAGAGACGGCAAAGATATTGAGGTGAGTTGTGAAGAGCGATCGATAGAAGAAATGAATTCTGAAAACGCAATGCTGATAGCTGCTACAGCATTAAAACATATCGAAGCCAAATACTCGCACCCTCGTCGACAAAAAGTTGTGAAGCTAATCTCGTTTGGAAAACAACTAATCGCGGGTGTCCATTACAGAATGACAATTGAAGTAGGCCCGACTAATTGTATTGTCCTAAGTTCTAAGCAAAATTGTACGTTGGTCGACGATATGGGACCGAATAAGATTTGTCATGTAAATGTTTGGCCCCGACCGTCCGTTGCGCGATTCTTAAATATCCGTGTTGTCTGCGATCATAAAACACGTAGCAACTTAACACTTCGAAATCAAGAGGCCCGCGTACTTTTTGACGACTTCCTTGATACCTACAAGCCGACGTATAATAGCAATGAGACTGAAAAGTTAAGAAGATTTGAAATATTTAGAAACAATGTAAAAATGATTCATGCATTGAATATGGGGGATGCAGGCACGGCTACTTATGGTGTTACTAAATTCGCTGACTTAACCCATGAAGAATTCAAGAGACAATTTTTGGGTTTAAAGCCAAGTCTGAGTAATCCGAATCAGATACCGATGACGAAAGCAGTTATACCAGAAGTGAATTTGCCCGATGCGTTTGATTGGAGGCAGCGCGGTGCCGTCACCCCGGTCAAGGATCAGGGCAGCTGTGGTAGTTGCTGGGCATTCAGCGTTACAGGTATACTGACATTTTAACCTAACCATAGTCAATTTAAATAAATCTTTAAAAAATTGTCAACCATTGACTACCCACTAACAATATGTAATTGTTGTTTTTACACCAACTTGAATACTTGTTACTTCACAATTGAATTATTTCCTGGCGTAGTACGGTCCCAACACCTTTTGTTAAAACATTAATTCATAATTAAAAATTTTTCGGTTGTTAATATTTGAGAAGTTTGGTTTATCCCAATTTAAATTACCCTTTAAGGGTAATACCTAAGTTTCTAGTAATAAAATATTATATAAGGGCCTGTTAATATTTCTTTTAGGTAACGTCGAAGGTCAATGGCAGATAAAGACTGGCAACCTTCTATCACTAAGCGAGCAAGAGCTAGTAGATTGCGATAAATTGGACGAAGGTTGCAATGGTGGTCTCATGGACAATGCTTACAGGTAGACATTATTTTACTTCTGATTTAGTAACTAAATTATTTCTCAGCAAGCCGTGCCCTCTTTCTGTGTACTATGACAATACTTTTACTTCTAATATTTAATTAAAAATGCTTGTATTATGAAGCGTTGGTGGCTCAGGGGTTAAGTCAGACTTGCAATCTACAGGTCCTGGGTTCGAATCACGCTATGTACTAATGTGTTTTTCGATTTACATATATACATTTATCCGACGATCTTACGTTGAAAGAAAACATTGTGATGCAACCTGCACATATTTACAAAGTAATACAAAGATATGTGAACGTCTACCCGTGCGGGGCCAGAATGGTTGACTATGACCTAGTCACCCCTAACTTAGGGTAGGCTCAGAGCCTCTCTGTGGGGACATACGAGTATAATGAGCTTATATTACAGTAGTTGTCAGTTTTCTTTCAAGGAATGATGGCATATTTAAAAATTAGTCACGGAATACCTTAAACATAAAATTCTGTTTGTATTTCCCTTAGCGTTCAAGATAATTGACATTAAATATGTTTTGCAATTTGCATAAACATAAAAATATGCATTATTTATGGTAAAGTAATGTATGTGTTAAATTCTTCAATTTACGAGTGTTTTTGTGAATTTCCATTGCAATAAGATTTGTTTACCAACATGTTGTCTCTGCATTTTTAAAGATAATAGAGTATTTGTATATGTTTTTCTATAGTGGGAACTTACGGTTTTGTTGGCCGTTTCAACGGTACAAACAATAGGAAAGGAACGGATTTTACCGTCGATAAATTAGTGTGAAATAAAACATTAGAGACATGTCAACTATTTATGTTTGCTTTGTTATTACCTTGAGCATCGTAAAATTTATTATTCTCTTAGATGAGTATAGAATATATTCAATGAGGTTTTATAATGTTCCTGTAAACTGAAATATCATAAAAACAAGTTAATTACGAAGGAAACGATACAGAAATGTGAATAATAAATATTACTAAACCATTTTCGATTTAAGTTAAATAAAATGCAATCATAAAATAAGCGAGAGTCATAGTCAAGTCCCGACGGACGATCTACATAAGCGAGAAATACGCATTAGACAAAAATTTACATGTGAGGAAAATATTGCGTTTCCTTGGACTATCGCTTGTCCAGGTTCGACTTTATAATACAATTGACTACAGGGTATAGATAATTATTCGATACTAGCTGTCGCCCGTAACTTCGTCCGTGCGTAATTAATAAATAATTTGTATCCTAAGTGTTTTTCCACACTATGTTGTATATGTATACCAAATATTATCACGATCTGTTCAGCTGTTCTAGAGTTATCTTGAAACAAACATCCATCCATGGCTATTTTTGGGGGAGGCTTGTGACGTTAAAGAGAGCGAGAGAGAGAAATCAAGCTCACGATTTATACATTGAATTCTTAATCATACAAATATATCCATAAAATTTCAGAGCTATTGAGCAAATGGGCGGACTAGAGTTGGAAGACGATTATCCTTACGCGGGCAAGGCTCATGATAGTTGCAGTTACAACAAGACATTGTCCCGAGTGACTATCAGCGGTGCGGTCAACATCAGCAACAACGAGACCGACATGGCCAAGTGGCTGGTCAAACATGGACCTATTTCTATAGGTAAGTTAACATCTTCCATGCTAAGATTTTTACATGTTAGGGAAACTTGCTAGATGAGTTGGTGGCATTGCAAGGGTTAAAAGTTTACTTAATTACTAAAATCAATATAAAAGAATGATTTTAAAAGAACAAATAGATTTTGCAAAATAGGCGAAAAGAAGATGCCGGAGGACTAATTTTAGTCCCCTTTTGCGCTCCATTTCTCTAATAAGGAAAGAATGGGACGGGAAAGTGGATTTGACGGAGGCTAGGAAGAGGATATATTTTTCTGTGTGTCCTTTTCTCCGTCCAGGTTGTTGATGTCTATAGGTAGCGGTCGCTTAGTTATTTCGGCGTATTCAGGTGGCCGCTAGCAATTTGCCACCTTATAATATAAAATTATGTCTTTTGTTCATTTGGCACGTGTTGCTTTTGTTGCTAGAGTTGTGTTTTGTTGTCAGGTATAAACGCGAATGCGATGCAGTTCTACATGGGCGGAGTGTCGCACCCGTGGCGCATGTTGTGCAGTCCTGACAACCTCGACCACGGTGTACTCATCGTTGGATATGGAGAATCTAGTAAGATAACACATTATTAGTTCTAATTTTATTTTTCTTTTTCGATTTTTTTTGTTTATACATAGCTGTCGCCAGTGACTCCTTCCGCTCGGAATAAAAAAAACTTAATTAGTATCCATGTGTTATTCCAGACGATGATGCTAAAGATCCATGCAGCTGATGTGGAGATATCTTTAAGCAAACATCCATCCATCCAAACAGTCGCAATTATAATTTTAGTAAGATTGTCCATAAAGAATTACGTTACCACATCAACCAAATTTGTTAACTAAACTTATGAAATTAAAAAAAAAACAATTCTTATAACACCGTTGCTTGGTTACGTACTAGTGAGCTTCACCTATTATGAAATCCATATTCTATGTCAGAAGACAAATTGCTTCTAAAGTATGTAAGTCGACTTAGCCCAGAGTTTGTGATAAATTTCTTAGTAAATGGAAGGTTTCCTTATATTTTGCTTAGGTATTATTTACTAAGTAGTCATTAGTTAGGATAGTGGTAGGTAGAAGTATATAGAAATTATGAGTTTAATTTAACCGATTTTTTTTTTAAATTTCTGTTGGAAAATTGTTTTCAGACTACCCTCTATTCCATAAGCGTCTGCCATATTGGATAGTAAAGAACTCATGGGGTCCTTCGTGGGGCGAGAACGGATACTACCGCGTATACCGCGGTGATGGCACCTGCGGCCTCAACATGATGGCCAGTAGTGCTATTGTGTGACCACCAGTGACCACCAATGACCACCAATGACCACCAATGACCACCAGTGACCACCAATGACCACCACCGACCAGAGGCATATGGTATATAGTTAAACAGATAAAAGAATTTATTAAAAAGTTTATGTATTTTAGTACGTTTAATTTGATTTTTTAATATTATTTATTATGCCTGATAAAAATTATATTCAAACCAGATATATAGAATTTATCTGACAAATGAAAAAAACATATCTATGTATATGCTGAAAAAAGAACACTTTGGTGATTTTTTTTTAATTTTTCAAAGAAGGCAATTTTGTTAAATAATAACGAATTGTTTAGGCTCTTTTCTAGTTGTACCTAGTCTCCAAAGATCTGCTTTTAATCTCCAATATAATATGAATAATTATTTACTATATTTACATTATGACTTATATAAATACACTTTTGATAAAATGTTATATAGTAAATAAAAATACTAATGAAATTAAATGACATTATTGAAAGAGATTTTTTTTGATATGAGATCAATATTATTATATATCATATTTTTATATTATATTTGAAAAAACTCAGCAATTTAATATAGTTTTTTTGATTTTTTTAAAACGTTACTAGTTTCATGAGTTGAATTTATATTTTTAATCCTTTGAGAAAGTACGGATAGTAAAAAAAAATATGTAATGGTGAAAATTAATATCATGATTTTTTTAAATAATTTAAATAATATACCAGTGTACGTATTTTAAATTATATTATAATTTATAAAGTATAAAATATCTATCCGTTTATAAAAAAAAATATATTTTGTATTTTTTTTTGTAGACGTTTGCTAAATTTTAATAACTTAACCTAGTCTATGTAGGTTTTACTATTTTTTTTTTTAATGAAAATATTAATAATTTTTTATTTAACTAACTTTTCGTCATTATATTAGTTATTTGAAATTATTTATAAGCAAAATGTTTTATGTGAATTTTTAATTATATATCAATAAAATTTTATATCAAAAATGTTGTGTTGTTTAACCCTTTATTTTTTCTTAAATTTTCTCAAAAAAAAAATCTGTCTTTTATCGGATTTTATTGACTAATTTGGTATTTAAAACCAACCAACGCATATGCAATAGCGTATGTCTATGGGCAGCGGTCACTTCGCTATTTCAGCGATATCAGGTGGCCGC
>NW_013531688.1:5822302-5947164 GCF_000836235.2 Papilio xuthus
TATGCAGTTATTCTAAAAATTAAACAAAATAAACTCACGATAATGATAATCTACTTGTCTGTTTATTTGACCTAAATGTTTATTTTAGATTTTTTTACGTCTTATTTCAATAATTATTAAAACTATAACTTAACCCGTAGCCTGATTTACATACGAAAGTGATTTATTTTTAATATTACTGTGTTTGCTTGATAAAATAAAACAATAATGATATTGTTTTTTTCTTTTAAATTTCTTTGGAAAGTTATACAACAGTAAAATAAGTACAGCCAACCTTTAAAAAAACTAATAGTAATGTGACCATTCGGTTTAAAAGATTGGTATCAAAATTGAAACTCTAGGCTAATAAGGGTTAACCATAATTAATACATTCAAAAAGAAGTTTTAGTGGACAATTTGACTTGAAAATACTAAACTAACGAAATAAATTTTAGTATAAATTCAAATTAAATCAACGAATATGTGAAATAAAAACTCTCTTAAAAATTACAAATGTAATATTTATTTATGTATGTTTTAGGTAATTTATTATCAATCACTTTACATAGGCAGTCCACGTCTTCACGATAACTCAATAGGTGTAGGAGCAGCCAAGGTAACTCAATAGACCCGCTTCCGCCGCACAATAGTTTCCGGCTCTGAAGTCTAGCAATGTAGGCATTGCTATACCTAAGTCTAGGATGCCTAGGTATTGTACCGCTCGGGGCCGCGAAACTAGGACGAATGTACCCACCCCGCTGCAGCTGTGTAAACATCTAGCTATCTTGCATTTTTTTGTCGACGTTGTATTAATAAAGCGTATTTAGTTAGTGTCCTAAAATTGGGTTTATAAAAGATTTTGTTTCCTATTTAATGAATACCTAATTTTGATATATATTTGATTACGAATTATGGTCAAATTACGTCCGAAGAGTCGACCATTAGCTATAATGAAGTGAAATAATACTTAACAAATTAAAGAAAAAACAAACATAAGAATAAAATATGTAACTCTTACCGTACATTGGCAGCGCCTGGTACGGTGTGCGGGACGGCGTAGAACGCGACCTCGCTACGCGCTGCTACGTGCCGCTGACAGGTCGGGGGCGTAGTGCTACGACAAAGCGTATTGTTCCCGGAGTTCTAACATATGCACCGCATTTAAATATTTATTACAACGGGAAACATATTTTAGTCTCATATTTTGCAATACATAGTATTTTCCATATTCAATCTTTTGACAAGACTTTATTTAGTTTCACCTAACCCGATATTTGTTACCAAATTAAATTTGAACGCGTGTAAATCGCGAGACAATGCAATATTATGGCTACATGTAGGTGGTCCGATGATGGAAGACGAAGAAGAAGGATGTTGGAAGGTAGTGAAACTTCGTAATAAAATGACACAACCTCATCGTGTTTGAGCTTGTTTCATTCATCTTGAAGAACAGTTTAATTTTAAGTTCTTTTAATTATGGTTTACCATACTGACTTCGTAGATTCTATCACCCAAGATGGGTCTTGGCCACTTTTCGACCTTATTATGGGTTCTAATTCTCTTGGATTTTGATATAAGAGAGAGAGAAAATATAATCTCATGCGATTATGTACATTAGAAAAAATTATTTTAGGTCAATCTCGGTTACAACATAAACAAAAATGTCATAACATTTTCTAATAAACTTGAGTACCTATTTGCATTACAAATTCACTTTAAAATTGGTTTTCAATTTTGCGACATGAATTTCGGTCCTTATAAAATCCATATTTGTCGACGTGACCCAGGTCACTGGAATTGCTTGATAGAAAGTTTTCGGGTCAGTTCAAAGGAATAATCTCTTGTTAAGCTTATGATCTTTTAAAAACCTTCAAAAATTATAGTAACCTGAAAACGGGTTTCACCTCGGTGTTCCCGCTTCTCGTTTGCTCCGTTCTCTTATAAAAAAAACAGTAAAACGGAGTTTTTTTTTCTTCTTTCTAAATAAATTATTACAAGCAGTTGTATTTATAAAAATAACAGCAACAAAATCCCAAAGCCAAGTAAACATATTTCACAGAAGACCTTTTAATACGGTAAAAGCTTTTAACGTAGCAATAAACGCAGTTTAATTTCCAGGTCAATTGAACCGCTCTCGTATACCTGGTGTGTGTTAAATAAAAACAAAAGTTGTTACAGAGCCGATATTAAAGGCTTCACGGCCTATATGTTGCTAATTGAAAAATAACACTTGATGTAAGTGACTAAGGTCGTAAATCGTTCGTCAAATACACGTGTGTACATTAAATGTTAATAACTTTTAAGAGCAGTTTTCTAATTGCACGTGATCTAACGGTTTTCGTGAATGTTCCAATGCGATTATCTAAAGTTGTATGCCGCTCGCCATAATTTCCTAGTACAGTATCCTGGGATTTGCACTGCAATAAAAAATAATATAATTGTCTTATATTCCTAAATCGATGATGTTCGAATGTATAAATATTGAGTAAATCTTTTGAAATTGCAGCTGTACGTGTTGCTTTTGTTAAACGAAACTGTGTAATTAAAGTTGATCGTGTGTAGCTGATTTTGTACGCACATTTATTTAAGTTTCTTCTAAATATGCTTTTAAATATACATGAAATTGTAGTAAAGTAAAAAAAGTACGTAGAAAATAAAAATAATTCGGTTCTATGAAACCCATAACAATATTTTATTACTAAAAAAGGTTTTACTTGAAATCTTCTATTGGCAATGAGTGAGTACAACTTTATTCTCCGTCCATCAACTGGCAAAAATTTATTGTGACATTTCATCGTAAAAACACAACTGATAAAAATTAATGACATTTTCGAACTGTGGTAATTTTATGCATTAATAATTTCATTGGCACTTTTCGAGAATATAATGGAGATAATTTAGTTGTGCGACAAGTACTTTGAAATGGGCGATAAAGTTAATGAAATCCCGCGACTCATCAACATTGAAGAAAAAGGTTCTGCATCTTATATATTAGAGATAAATCCGGATGTTCCTCACGAGGTATTTCGAAATGAATCCACGGCCGTTGAGGTTGTCGTCAAAGAAATCAACGGACGTAATAAAAAGAAAAAAGACACAGCGCATGTAAATACAGATGTCACGATAAGGAGTAGGAATAAAGAGATCGAAGGATTAAAAAAAGAGCTCCACGAGGCAAAAATTGGTACAGAAGAAGTGATAGAATCATCAAGGTTAATTACACTGGAAATTAAGAAGCAATTGGATAAAGCATACCAGCGGGAACTGAAGGAACAGACTAGAAATATAGCACTGCAATTAGAGAACATGAAATTACGTACACTACTGGATTCAAAGACTATTTTGGTGAAGAAATTATTGAAAGAACTAACAAATATAAGGCGAGTTGTGAAAGTAGTGGCCAAGGGTTTGGGCTCATCCGCACATTCGGCTCATGTGACAACTAAATCTGATCCCGGCTACACGAGTTTTGAGAAAGACTTGCAACATAGCTTCTTAGTTGATGCTCTGGGAGTCGATAGTTTGACTTTTAATGGCACATTCTAAAATTAATCGGACGATTAAATTGATATTATAATTCACTTGAAATTTCATAAATTTGGTATTACATTTACAAACAGATTTCTTTTAATTGTGATTACTCCTCACTTCTTACTAATATTATGAATGCGAATGTTCAGATGGATTGATGAATGTTTGTTTGAAGGTATCTCCAGATCGGCTAAATAAAACTCGATGACATTTGGCATGGATGTAGAACATAGTCTAGAAGAACACATAGGTTACTAATTAAGTTCTTTTTATTTGCGCGTAGATTTATCACAAGTATATTGTCGGTAACATGACAATATGTTAATTGGCTACATGCATTGTCTATCAGAGCTAACGCGGTTATACGGCCGACATAACACGATTATTCAGTGCATGATGTCCCTGTCAAATCACTTATGCATAGGACACGGCACGTGTAAGCTAAAGCCTTGACAACTGTCTACAATCAATGGTAATATTATTATTGCAAGTTTCTTATTGTGGATTTCTGAGACCGAAATCTATGTCATTCCTGTCATTATCTTGACACAGAGATAACAATTTGTTTTAAACGGGAATTTTGGTGTCAAAAACTCACGATTAGTGTCATATTTTGTTTTCTCTATGCTAATCCTATTTTGTGACCTAAATATAAAGAGTAACATAATTTTATGGAAGGACATGAAGTAAAATTTTTCATGTTCACTTGAAAATATTTGCAGCACAAATGCAAAAAACAGAACTATAAGATCACTGAAATCGAGTTTTATGCTCACGTAAATTGGTTTTTGGTTTTACGTAATTGTTTGTTCGCTTTGTCCACCGTTGCTACGAGTAGGTCGGTCTGTATTAAAACTCGTTTGGGTTTAATTATTTCACATTCAATATTAAAAACGCTACCTAAACAATATTTACTATGAAGTTTACTTTGGCTTCACAGATATCTCTAATATCAAATTAGTACAGGAATATAAGGAAAATAAATGGGTTTTAAATAATAATTGAGCCTTGATTGTAAAGTTATATAAAATGTTTAAGTAGTATATAACAGTGAATCAATCGCGAAATGCAAGCGGGCGTCGGGATACCCGGGCGCATACCCGGCTGCAGCGTAACCGGGTCACGGCGCGACCGGGTCACGCGGTCATAGCATACCCGGTCACCCGGTCGTCGGCAAGACACGCCCGGTTCCCTCAATATGCTGCCGATCTTGATGATTCAAAATGCATTCACTTACGACTTTAAGACATTACAAACATTTAATTCGTATAAATTTGTATAACAGACGACAATTAACAAAAATATAAAATTAATTTTAATTATATTGATAATCCTCCTGCATAAAGCGTACTTCCTTTTCCTACAGTTTGTTTTCTAAAGAATTCAAATGTTTATTATATTGGTAAAAGGTTCTGTTTGTTGGAACTAAGTTACTTTATAACTTATATTAAGTAACTTAGCTTAAGAAAGAACTTGGTTCTCCGAAATTAGAGTAATTTTAGTAGTTACAATTTTACAATACCTTCTCGGAATTCACTCTCTGGGTGTTGTGTACTTACTAATCAGACTGGAAAGTGTAAGACGTATGTGTGTATGAATGCTTCGCACGTGTAAACAATCTCAAGCAACCACTTCAAGATCTCGGAAGTTTTCTTCACATTTTTAATAACTCTGTGAATGTAACAAGTATCTGAAGATATATCACTTAAGTTACAATTTTTTTATAATATATATTTATTTTTATAATAAATAACCATATACGAATTATAATAGTAATAGCTGACACACAAGCAAGTGACTACTTGAATGCGCCAAAATAGCAAAGCAACCATTGTCCATAGACACCTGTGCAGATACGTTGCCTACCTTTAATCGATAGAAGATATTTTCCAGACGCACAGAAATGTAATATTTCTTCTTCCATGCGTCATTTCCTCTACCAAATTCATTTCTCCTTCCCATCTCTTAATTATAAGAAAACGGTGGGTTCTGATAAAACCTTGAATGAATTTCACGTGGTTATTCCATCGGTGGAGGCGGCCCAATCGTGCAAATTGCCAGCTCTTTCTTTTGAAAGATTGAGTATTATGGATACTATGGTTACTTCAAGTTAAAGTTGTATTACTCATATAGAGGTATTGGCATTACGCCAAATAAGTAACATGTTTTATTATTAACTGTGTGTGCATTTGTGTTATCAAATAAATTGAGAAGCAAAAATTATACAGGTATATAAATTCTCTTATTACTATTAAAACTGATGACAATGTCGAACTAAGTATATGAAAAAAAAACCATGACTTCACAACTCTGTATCAAAGCCTATAAAGTAAAAATGGGCTATAAGTATATCCTGGTTATTCAGTTGAAAAGGCTTATTTCATATTAAAATTTCCAATATTTTATATGCAAGTGGTTTCAAGCATTGTGCCATTGAGCATTGTAAGGCAGAGTGCTTGCGCTGAATTTAACAGCGAGTTGAATTCAACGACATGGATCAAATCAATTTTTCATAACGAAATAAAACGGCACCGCCGCTGCTCGTATGTGACGTAAAGGAATTGAGCATTATAGGAACTGTATTACTCTCTTTTATAAGTATGCTATCTACTTTATAATTAAACTAGCTGTAGCCCGCACCTCCGTCCGCGCGGTATTAAAAAAAACTTAATTAGCACCATGTGTCTTATTCCAAACTATGTTCTACATATATGCCAAATTTCAGCGAGGTCCGTTGAGCTGTTCTGGAGATACCTTCAAACATCCACCTATTCATCCATACATCAAAACATTCCCATTTATATTATTAGTAATATAGACAGATTACACGAATTGTGACATGATTAAGAAGGAAGTGAAGGCTAAAATAACAAAAGATAGATCGATGTGACGAAAACTGGTACGTTAACCCTACGTGAATAGGATAAGGACAGGAATGGGTTATCACAAATTTTATATTATATATTTTTTACATACAAATTAAAGTTGTAAAATAAAAAATTGTTGTTAATAATTAAAATTGATATTAAATACGTTTTATTCAAAATAAAATATAGTAACATAAATTGTTTACAGTATACAATTATTGGTCTGCCTGCACAACTCCTACAAGCGTAAAGTAAATGTTATAACTCCAATTCCGATGTTTCGAAGCAATAAAACGTGTACTCAATTGTTAATATAGTGCACGCTGAAGTACAATAAACCAAATCATTGCATTTATATACTCATGAACCCATTCGCCGTGTCGATGCGAGCCGAACGTTCCCGAACTGTTTCGATGTGAAAAACCTCAACAACTTCGGCAGTCTACGCCGAACATCCGCACAGAGTGCACGTAAGAACCGCTCTGATTTAAACACATGTGGATAAACTTTTTCCCTCACTTAGTGCTGTGTGTATAGTCATACATACAATTTATGGTTAGTGACTGATAATGGGTTTGGAGTTTACTGTGAAAAGGGAAGTCTAGATCAGCGCAGGTTTGTGTACATTCTGTGTAAGGTAGATGTAGGAATTTGTATTTTGTGTCTACATTGCGAAATTTGGGATAGCATTGTTCTTGTATACCTTTAAAACATCTAGTGTTTATTTTCTAAACCTAAGTCTGTTTAAATAGAAAATATAAAGGAATTAATGTTCGTAATTAAAAATATCTTTATATTGTTAAAATTACACTATTTCTATTGAATTATATGTGATATTTATTTAATTTCAAACTAAATAAAAGGATTGATATGGTTTTGAAAATTAATATTATATTTTACACCATGGTTATAATTAATTCATAGTTCAAAACAATTTTTTAAAAATTTTGCAAAATTAATACTGTAAATCAAACCCGAGACTATCGAAGCAGACTATGGCTACGCCGTAGCTCATGCGACTACGAGGTATTTATTACAGATCGTGTGTAAAAGATAGATATTAAAAGATTTATTTTTCCTATAACTAGTTTATTAGTAACACAATAAGTGATTTATTTCAGTGTCAAATATATCTTAAAAGAATATTATTGAAGATAAAGTTCATACCGATGTTGCATCACATCTCGAAAGTTTAAATCAGAGGTGAAAAGTTTCGAGAAAAAAGTGTCTTGACAGACAGACGGACGGACAGCAAAGTGATCCTATAAGGGTTCCGTTTTTTTCCTATGAGATACGGAACCCTCAAAATGACCAATTAAAAGAATATCAAGTTAACTCGACCAAGAAAATCTCTCCGTGGGTTTTCAAGACCAAATCTTTGTGTAAGACATATCGTCATCCCTTTCATTATCTTTGAGAAAATAATATAACAATACGTTTTAAACAGGGATCTTAGTCTTAGAAACTCATCATTAGATGAGCTAAAATTAACAATTTAAATGATAAAATTAAAACATGAACAGTTAAAAAAAACAAAAAACAACAAACATGTTTCATTTCTATGTGTGGGTACATTTATAAGTACGCTGAAAGCTAATTATTATTATTTTATTTCTTTAAAGTATCGTAACGTCCTTTCAAACTTTTTAATTTGAATACTCGAGGTGTACGGGTACGAGGGGAGGAGGGGAGCGTCATGTCGACATCGCTTGTGAAATTCCAAGCGACGTATACCCTTAATTAACGTAAAAATGTTTTTAATTAACTCACGAAAAAAGTACTCATGATATATGAAATCTTTAAAAAAACATATATGTTAGTTACTATGTTGTACACAACTATATCCTTCCAAAGTAACCTTGAAAAGTTAAAGTAACTCGTAGACCCTTAAAAGGCAACTGAAGTGGCAAGTTTCAGAACTTCAACAATATTCAACAATAACCCGACATCTCTTTTGAACTAATCACTACGACTAATTTAGTCCTGAAATTCATTGTACTTGTTCTGTTATTGAGTAATTGATTTTAAAATGTAGTAGAAGCTATTAAATTATTCAAACTTTCGTGAGACATTATACTAAACTGATATATAAACACGGCTAAACACTCACGTATATACGTCCGGTGGCGGCACCGACTAGTTTCGAGCCCATCGGGGGCCCTTCATCAGGATGAGTGGCACTGGTATTATTTCGCGGACGCGGCCCGTCGCTGTGAGCCGTGTTTATATATCAGTTTAGTAGTAGAAGCTTTACTTGAAGAACTACAATCTACAAATATATTACTATCAAGTGGGTTTGTAGTCAAGCCTTGGTTTATTTAATATAAAAAAATATACGACGCATTTCACAACGCAGGGCAAGCGCGAGTTGAGTTATTGTATTGCGAGTGGGATAACACAAGAGTTTACCAGTACTTATGTAAGCTCGTGACCTTGTCTGTTAAGTGCGCCATAACACCTTTAATGTTTTATACACAAACATTGTATTCAAAGAAAAATAAACAGGATGTTTTTAGATATTTTATTTCCATTGATATTTTCCAGTTCAAAGAAATCTTATTGTTAAGTATCGTACAAAACAGCGATCAGGAAAAAATAACTTTTTCATTCTCGTAATAAACAGCTTAATTATTTTCACAATCAAAATGTCTATTAAGAAATTAGGAAAATTGTATCAACATTTGTTTATATAAAGTTTATTATTCTAGAATTAATTCTTTAGACTAACAACATAGTTTATTCCTTCATAACAAACACTTAGGTGTAGTGGATACTCAGCCTAATTGTTGAACATTAATATTAAAGACCCGAGCATACCGTGCGCGCCTCTTTAGCCTAGGAGCTGCACTAGGAGACGGGAACTGTGTCAAGTGCCTTTCAAGGAATTATAACGTTCAGCAGAACAATAAAGTTGATAGGCTGCTTGGGTCGTTTAGTTTTAACAAAATTTAATGGCTACTGTCTTTATGAAATCTCGATTTAACAAGAAGCAACTTATTAACTATTCAGAATTTTGGTGATTCTTCTTACCTTTCCTAATTATTAACAACTGGCTGTCACCCGCGACTCCGACCACGCGGGATTAAAAATAAATGTTGGCCGATTCTCAGACCTACTCAATATGCTTATAAAATTTCATGAGAATCGGTCAAGCCGTTTCGGAGGAGTATGGGAACGAAAATTGTGACACGAGAATTTTATATATAAGATTTTCTCTATACAATAACAAAATATAACGACGTAGCCAAGCTACAAACAAGAGCTGTAATTCCTTGTTACAATTCTATACCGGTCGACATCTGGGATAAAAATCAATCTATTTAATTGTGCATGTACAAACCTTACTAATATTATAAAATTGCGAAAATTGGATGGATGGATGTTTGAAGGTATCTCCGGAACGGCTGCATGGATCCCGATGAATTTTGTCGTACATATAGAACACAGTTCGTAAGAAAACATAGGCTACTAGTTAAGTTTTTTTTAATTGCCCGCGAACGGAGTCGCTCGCGACAGAAAGTCGCAAATAAATGATTACAGTCTTACTGGTCATAGACAATTTCCTAATGTTCCAATTTGGGTGAAAATATTGCATTAGAAATTACTTACGTAACTAACGAAGCTTCCAATTACGGCAACAGTTTATCAGTTAGCGTAGGTAGCATAAATAAAGCTGTACTTAAGATAAAGTAAATCGAAACAACGTTCTTTCGTGAATTATTAAGACCCGAATATCTTATCTGACCACTTTGTATGTTTCTTTTTGTAAGTCAATATATTTATGGATTTTTGTACTTTGATTACCTTAGTCTAATGAAGTGTCTCTTGAACTCAATTTTGTGGAATCTTAGTGCTCCACGAACTCTTTCTGGAAGGTTCATTAAATTGGTACTGGTCTAATTATAAAAAATACTAAACTGGTACTCGAAGAGGTACTAAAATCCGTCATAAGATTAATATTACGTATCAACAATAAGCCGAACGTAAACTTAACGAGGGACACAAGAAGAGAATTACAAATTCTAGGACCTACAATAATCAAACCAAAATAATATGTAGGGTTCCGTCAAATACTTAGCATCCTAAATGGGTTCCGTAGTCAAAAAGTTTGAGAACCGTTGCTCATATGAATTATAATATTTTGTATTGATATAATTATATCTATTACAGACGCATCGCTGCTGTCTTGCTGAACAAGTAACATAATGTTCTCCCTATGTCGAAGATATAAAGATGAACATGGTAAGTGACCGTTATATCCGTTATTTATTTTATATTATAATTAGCTTAAGTTTCGCAAATGTGCCTTGTGATTTTTTGCACATAATTTTATAATATACTAGCGGACCCGATAGACGTTGTCTGACAATTTGACACTGCGATGGTAGCGCCGTCTGTCGGATCCAATGTAAAACATTCAAAAATCAACAACTACTAATAAATTAAAAATTAATTAAAAAAACATTGTCCAGCGGACAAAATTGTGAATCTAAACCATTCCCAGATCCCCTTGAACACACACAAAAAATTTCATGAAAATCGGTCCAGTCGTTTGAGAGAAGTTCAGTGACATACACACGCACAGAAGAATTATATACATAAATATGAATACATAATATGGGTGTCAAATGATAATCAAATAAGTTAAAAATAAACTACAGATTTATACAAATAACATATGCACCATATTGAAATGGATGGAATATTGAGACGATGATTACATAAACAAGAATAAATGAAATAGCATGCGGGTACCTAAAAAGGTAGAGAAAGAGCGAAAGACTAAAGAAAGTATGGATGCATTGCTATGAAAGAAGATATGTGTAAGGCTAATACATATTGTACTACATATTGCCGACATGTGTAGAGAAAAGGCCAGGAAGATTTTACCATATTTAAAAGGATTACTCCAAAATAAAACTGTAACATAACTTTAAATAAAAACTGTATAGCATAAAGGTTATTTAGCGGTATATATTACGTTACTAATAATAAGGAGAGCGAGGTTATATGTTCCCGTCCTCGACAACGCAATGCGATGTGGGATGTAAGTAGATAGCTTTTTCGTCTGAGACACAGGTCACGTACTCCAGGGCCGCGGCTACGGAAACATTTCGACTCGTAACTTTTACACGAACCTCTTTATTATGACCTAGAATACGCTTTTAGGTATTACGGAGGTGGGTTTATTTGTACTTATCTATCTATTATTTATCTAAAAAGAAAAAAAACAATGTATGTTTGCTTACTTCGCATATCTTGCTAGACTTTCATAAAAATTTGGAACGATGTTATGACACTAGAGAAGTGCTTTAAGCCATCTAAAATAGAAATGCCTGTAACTGTATTTATCTTACAAAAACCTAAAATTTATCTCAAAACATAGCACGCTAATGCATAGCCTTTATGCATCATAAAATCCATCGCTGAATGAAATATTCGGGTTGTCAATTAATTTTGACGGATTGACTATTCAAAAGTTTTGATTTATTTTTCATTCAACATTGGTCCTTCCGAGCCGGACTTTTGCTGTTGGATAAATCGAACCTAAATGATCGATAGCAAACCGTTGCTATCTATTATATATCTATTTATTTATCTATCTATTATATAGCTATTTTTAATAAATCTTTTAAATATTATTGTATGAGTAAATACGCCTTTCCAAATGTGGCTTAAACAATTAATAACTTTTGAATTATCGTTAAATAGCAGAACGAGTACAAGAACTTCAGCAGCCGAGCATCACCACGATTGCCAATTAATGTGGTACGCCAATTGACTGCCGAGTGAGCAATCACTTGATGCAAAAAATAAACGTACTACTAAAGCTCTTTACTACAGACCAACAATTTTTGGAATAAACAAGGGGAAAAATATTTTAGCGTCATGTAGCAATTATAAGCATACTTAAATAACAATATTCTTTTGTTTATCTTATTATCCATAGAGTATTTTTATTTTTCTTCTCTTTTGCTCCCTTAAATAATGGTGACGCGTGTATAATTAGTTCCTTTGTTAAATGAAGTATTAAGAAGTTTAATCTCTGCTCTTTACCTCTCGCTTTTTCTATAAGTAAAATGTAAGTAAGTAAAATAGAATATAACTCATATAAATTAAAAATTACAAACAACTTCGCCTTAATGAATTAATACTGTTTAATTCCTTGTATCAACTTACAACTCATATAACACGTGAGTCAAAGTATCCGCCCACCTTTTAAAGCAATTGCCTGAATAATGTTGCCGTCGCAAATCAGCTCGGCGAAATTGAGATGCCCCTCACTTCACTGCGCCCAGATGGTGGGGGGGCTTGAGGAAGCCGAGCCTACAGGAGGAGGGGAGCCATTCATAAAACCAGGCGAGATCGATACAACGCGCAATGTACGTACTGTAAGAGAATATTAACACAATGTCTAACGTTCATTGCGCTGTATGTTCTCTTTGTTTAAAAATGAATGAGAACATAAGTAGCAATGGATTTTGTACCTAGTTATCCTTTTAGTAATTTGTTAAAATTTTTGAAGTAAAAATAATTTGTTTTTTATTTGACACTTGACTTGGTAATGATAAAGTTAAAATACAAAGCAATAAAAAGCTGAATTAACTAGGTCGGCATCCTAATCTAATTTATATTGGTGTTGCTTGCGAACTGAGAGAGGCGACGATATGATAAATAAAATAACTCCGGAAATATAACAAGGATAAAGAAAGGATGCACGTTCATTGCCCGAAAGGAATAAATATTATACATAGAATCAGAGGTAAGCTTTCCATTTTTTTTACATGTCATATTTATTTAAATAAATAATCTGTTTTGAATATTGTTTTAGACGAGTCCAATAACCATCTTACTTCTTACTAATATTAAAAATGCGAATGTTTGGAATGATTGATGGCCGGATGTTCGTTACAAGGTATCTCCAGAACTGCTCAATGGATCTCGATGACATTTGGCACAGATGTAAAATACATAGTTTAGAACAACACATAGACTAAATTTTTTTTTAATATCATAAATCATATCATGTATTTTAAATAATGAGGCTGTCTTTTTCACACTAGTTGGAAAAAGGACAGACTGATAGTGTCTAAATACAAGGGAAGGAACGACATCCATTCATAAAACCAAGCTCAATCGATACTCCTCTACCAAGCTAGTAAGCTCTAGCAAGCACTCTCATGGTTTCATACGTTTAAAAGGCATAGTACGTCATCCATTGCTAGTCCTGTTCTGTACGCTAGTAACGATCGGTCCAAGAATCTTCAATGTATTTTTAATATACTATTTTAATATACTACATGATATTAGAGATGTTCTCGGTAGATGAACGCTTTTGTATTTAAAACAGATATCGTTTTAGGATGGTCGTTATGGAAGCACCAGAAACGTGAAATTGCAATTTAGTTTAGAGAACTCCGAAGTCTAATTTGAATATTATTGGTTGAGTTGAAGAGGAATAATCTAGATGAATTACAGAACTCAATTGATATTGGTGAAATTTATTGCGAATTCGGAATATTAGTTATCTCATTAATTTTATCTTACTAATATTATAAATGCGAATGTTTAGATGGATGTTTGTTTGAAGAATATCTCCAAAACGGCTTTAAGGATCCCGATGAAATTTGAAATAGAGGTAGTGCATAGTCTGTAAGAACACATAGGTTACTTATTAAGTATTTTTTTTATTCTGCGCGGACGGAGTCGCGAGTGATAGCTAGTATTTTAATATCTCTTGCATTAAATATTATCAATAACCCTTTTTAATATACATCATTTTATATATTTAAAAAACGTACAGTTCCAAAGAATTATAACTACTTTGAAATAGTTTTAATATTAGATAAAGAAAATTATGATCAGTGCTCTACCAATTCTATAAAATAAAAGGTTTTTGTTCAGTATTCGTTGCCTAAACAGTTTAGGAACTCGGTCTAGACAACAGACATGTTATAAGGAGGGTTGGTGAGTGCGATGGCCACTAACACAATTTGTTATGTGTAACTACAAACTGGATTATTGAAAAGCAAAATGGCCGAATCAATACTATTGTAACTTATCATTTGATCAGACAGATATGTATGTTTAAATTTTCTATTATTTATAATCATCATCAGCTCACTATACGTCCCCACCGAAGGGCTCGGAGCCTACCCTAAGTTAAGGGTGATTAGACCATAGTCAATCACGCTGACCAAGTGCGGGTTGGTTGACTTCACACATATCTTTGAGTATTATATCTTCTCAGGTATGTTGCATTACGATGTTTTCCTTCACCGTAATTACGTCGGATAAATGTACATATGTAAATCGGAAATCGAAATACACATTGGTACAAGGTAGGATTCGAACCCAGGACCTGCAGATTGCAAGTCAAGTGCTAAACCCCTGAGCCAACGACGCTCTTGTTTAAATTATTAAAATATATATGCTTAACTATTAGTTGTAGACTCTTCACGTATAAGCTATCTTGTTTTCCCCATTGGATTGAAAATATTGAGAGTAAAATTTTAAGCCTTTAACTGAAAGATTGATTTGAGGATTTGTATAAAAGGATTTGCATCATTTTGATAAGTGCTTATACATAGTTTTTTTTTTACTCTTTTTTCGGGCAGACATTACTTATCGTATAATGTTTGTAACAGAATAACGAATTTTTAATTTATACATATAAAAGAAAGTCGTGTTAGTTTCACTATTCATAACTCAAGAACGGCTTTACCGATATGGCTGAAAATTGGTGAGGAGGTAGCTTAGAGCCAGGAGACGAACATAGGATACTATTTATTCATTTTTTTCGAATTTATGCCTTGAAGAGCTGCTTTTTATTTAACTTACTAATATTATAAATGCAAATGTTTAGATGGATGTGATGCGGATGGATGGATGGATGGATGGATGGTCTACACTAATTAAGTTTTTTTATATATCCACGCGGACGGAGTCGCGGGCGACAGTTAGTTTGTACTAAATAAATATTTGTAAGTAATTTCTTTACGGCTAAGCAAGTGTTTAAAACGTAGGAGTTTATGTGCATTCTCTTCACCAATTCAAACGTCACGTCGGAAACGATAAACACGCGATCAGGCGACACGCCAACACGCGAACATACTAGCACGCAAACACGTGAACTTGACCCAGTAAAACTCGAATTCAAACACCAGTCAAAGCTGTTGTAAACATTCATTTTTTTCAGGAACTTTGCCAAACTTTAAGAGCCCATTGTGGTGTCGAAAAATGAAACAGAATTTCAAATGTACATAAGTAAAACAGTAAAAACTATCCGCAGAAGTTGTCAAATATGTTGAGGAAATTGTTGAGTTAATTATGACAAATATTACAATAGTTAAACCTAACTACTGCTTTATAAATTACTAGCTATCGCTCGCGACTCTTTCCGCGTGGATACATAAAAAAACTTAATATATAGATAAGTTAAAAAAAGCAGCTCTTCAAGGCATAAATTCGAAAAAAAAGTATTTAAAAATTAATTAATAGTATCCTATGTTCGTCTCCTGCCTCTAGGCTACCTCCTCACAAATTTTCAACCATTTCGCTAAAGCCGTTCTTGAGTTATAAATAGTGTAAGTTATAATTGTTAATTGAAAAAAAAACGGTTAAATACCTTTAGAGTGTATTCATCGCAAACAAATATCTTTACAATAAATAGTTTTATATGTACATATTATATATATATATATATTACTAAATCTACTCTATTACATAACATAAACGAATAGGCTAGCAAAAAACGGTAAAAACAATATTACCCAGAGCGTATTTATCTGAAAATGAACCATGAATCTCGCAGCGTTGCTGGCGCGGGGGAAACGAATTGGCAAAGAACAAAACACCTAATTTAATAAAAACCCTGCAAGCCTGGGGAAAACAAGGGTGGCCGCAGTCTGGCTTGTCGACAGCTCTAGATGTATATATACCATAATAACTTACGTATAACTGACTACATTTTATAAAACGTTCTTCTAAATTCATATTCAACAACTTGATTTAACATTTTGATAGTTTGTTGTTGTGAATTAAAAAATATATAAGATTAGACTTGGATCAGACCAGAAATTTCGACATAATACGACTCTTCGCACATCGTGTAGAATACTAGTATTCATTTTCCCACTTATAAAAACAAGCAGACACTTAAAACAAAAAAAAACATCATAAATCATAAGATTACAGTATACGCTTGTTCATATTCTTACCTATATTAAAATTTTGCATTAATTTTCCGTGATTTTCCATTGACGAAATAGAAGAAAGAAATATTATAGCCTACATTCTACTTAAGTACAAAGATGACATTATTGATATATGTGTTTCCGCAGTGGACACCTAACGAGTTAAGCCTAAGTATTACCACATATTGGTGTAAAGGTAGGTTTACATTGTCGTACCTACTCGATCTCAAGTGTGTACCAAGTCTCAAGACAAATGCCCGAAGCAAATCAAAATGCATGGAATACATTGTATTTGTTCAAGATCGAGTAAATTTATCAAACATGTACGTGTGTATCCACTATGAAATGAAGTTTAAAACATTTATCGTTGGTTTCTGAGACCAAAACCACAGTATAAAACATATCTGTGTCATGTTTGACAAAACAGAGAGTATACAGGAATATTGGTCTCGGAAACTAACTATTAGTTCTGTATTTAATAGTTATAAGAGAAGGAATAACGAATGAAGCTTCAAGAAAGAAGAATTTCGCTGAAGTTTTCAAGAGAACAGATGTCGGCCTTCTCATAGCTTCCCGGAAGTATGAATAATACTTCCAAGAAGCAATGAGTAGACCTTCATCAATTCTTCAATAAGAAGAGAAGATAACGGAGGATTAAGTGGAAGTTAATACCACTTTGCGTTTAATTCAATAATTTTAGTAAGTGCTATACATTACACAAAGTATTGTGTAACATTTACGAAAATTATATTTTTACATTAATTATTAAACGTAAAGTAGTGGTTAATCAAGCTTAAATGGACATTTAATTAATTGATTATTATGTTTGTTAATAGTTCATGATATTAAAATAAGCTATAACAGTGATAGAGCCCGCTTTAACATCTTCGCACGAATTGACCCGGCTCGCCCGGTGAAATACCACGACTACACAGACAGACGTCAAGTGGAAGCAATTCCGCGTTTCGTCTGATGAGTGTGCGTCCCGTAGCCCTAATTTAGTCCTCTTTCCTCTCCCACCCTTTTTCTTATTATATTTGGAAAGGATGGGAAGTGGAAGTGGACTTTTCGGATGAGAGGATGCATGGAAATGTTTTCTTTCTGTGCATCCTCTCCTCCGTCAATTAAACGTGGGCACCGCATATGCGTCTATGGACAATGGTAACTTCGCTATTTCAGCGATTTCAGGTGGCCGCTCGCTCGTTTGCCACCTTATGATATAAAAAAATGAAAAGCTAGCTGTATACCTTAAGTAAAAACCGATACCCATAAATATATTAAGTCAAATAATTTTTATATTTATTTTTTTAATTACTACTGTTAGGAATCAAGTGATATTTATTTTATTTTCCTTTATTTGGCGATTTTGGCCAGTTAGTTTTCATTTGATTTTGATTTAAAAGTGTTTGTCAGTAGCGGAGTATAAAAACGTAAAAACTTTAGTAAAAACGCGGTGCGGCACAGCTCCGCATGGCACGACGCGACCAGATCGATCGCGGCTCCAATAAAACTGTACGCTTTTGTCCTCTGACCCTTGTTCCCTTGTTTTTCAGACTCCAAATACACGTTTTGTCTACGCTAAGTACAATACTACAATGATAATAAATTAAATCATAACTTAGTGACAAAAATGATTGCTTTATTTTGGTATATATGAGATTGTAATCCATTTTTTTATTAATTTCTTAATTCCATTTGGTATTTAAATTCAAAAAAATTTAATATTTTTGAATAGCGCATTTTGCTCATATCCACTTTTTTTTTAGCTAAAAGTCTGAATTTGAAATTAAAAAGTAATATATTGGGATTGTCTCATTTTTGGATATATTTATGGGCACCGATTTTTGATAATACAGTCACAATATATTTCTTGTATAATGTCTTACTGTGGTTGTCCACTAGCGAAACACATATACAATACTGTCATCTCTTTCATTCTCTTTGAAAAAAACAAAGAGAACAATGTTTTTATAAAAGAGTTTCGTCAGTAAACACATACGACTAAATCCAATCGTAAGGATTCTTGATTCCACTCCATAAGTCCGAGAGCTGGGCTCTTCAGCGCCGTTTGGACAGAAATCGATTCTCAAATGAAACTCCCATTTGATTTTATCTCAAAATAGTTAACCCTAGATGGGATTAGGGTTGGCAATTGCTTTTTATTACTTTATAGATTAGTGGTTTGAGTATATGTAATCGTAAGAAGTCTCTTGGAATACAAAAAGTTACAGAATTATATACAACAATAACAATATTATGAATCCTATGATGCGAGTTGAAGTACTAATTTTTTTACTTTTAAAATAGAATCTCTGTCTTTCCAACTTTGGAGGATATTGCCATCAAAGTGACATGTACTCGAATACTTGAGTAAATTTCTATGGAAGATATTTGTTTATTCTTTTCGATAACTTAATGCCTCTCTAACCGTGGGTTTCTGAGACCAAAATTCCCGTTTAAAACATACTTCGCCTCTGTTTTGTCAAAGATTTTGGTCTTGGAAACTAACGGTTAGAGATGTAGAGAGGAGTCCCTTAGAGTAGACTTATGTAGTCAAATTACCATTAAATGACACTTAGCATTTCAGGTAGTGTTCGGGAGTAAAATATTTTTATGACAGCCCTGCAGTATATCGAAGGCAGTTCATCTCCTTCGTCAGTGGCATTAGCATAAAAGCAATATCGTCCCCGCGGCGGTCACACCTGCCCTTCATTTTCATATCCAAAGAATTCAAGGTCTCGTTGAAAATATAGGAACTAGAGTAAACAAATTCGGAGAAATTATAAATAATGTTTTTAAAAAAACAAAGATATTGTTCAATCGTAAATTAATTTCCTGAATAACAAAATGTCCTAACACATAGATAGACAGATGGACGGCCAACAAAGTGATCCTATAAGGATTCCGTTTTATTCCTGTCGTGGTACGGAACCTTTTTTTTTTGAGAGGAATGCTCTATTCATACTCCGCGCCCCGAAGGGGGACGCGGTAGTTATATGGGATTCTCCTCCATATCGGAGGCATACCCACTAAACCTCTCTGTTCCTCCAACGCATCGAGACGGGGCCACGGGCATGCTTTCGCTCTCGTCCGCGGCCGAGGTACGGAACCCTAAAAATGAGTATTTTTTTTTGTTTTATTTGATTGTCAATGATTCATAACATTGTCAAGTAACAGTCAGCTTCAGTTTTTAACAGCAAAAGGGATTTTCTAATGCCACCGTTAATTTATCGTTTTAATTCAACTTATTTTAATCAAATTATCATAGTTCGCTGTTCCGATTAAAATAAAATACAAAATAACATTTTATACAACATTTTTGTTACTCTAAAAAGGTCATTGACCCAAAAATAAGCTAAGTAAATGCCAAAAAAACGGCAAAAATAAAGTTGGATATCGGAAGTTGAGCGCTTTTATAAAAAGTCTACGTGATGTTGGGCCTGATATTGGTTTTATGCTAATGGTTGAATTGTGTCTGTGAACTGCAGGCCTATATTAAGACTATATATACAAACTCTACCAGTTATAAATACTAGCTGTCGCCCGCGACACTGGTCGCTTTGAACTAAAATACAATATAAGCCTATACTAAACTGATATATAAACACGGCTAAACACTGACGTATATTCGTCCGGTGTCGGCACCGACTAGTTTCGAGCCCATCGGGGGCCCTTCATCAGGATGAGTGGTACTGGTATTATTTCGCGGACGCGGCCCGTCCACCGGACGTATATACGAGAGTGTTTAGCCGTGTTTATATATCAGTTTAGTATAATGTCTCACGAAAGTTTGAATAATTTAATAAGCCTATGCGTTCTTCCTGACTATGTAAGATGTATTAGGACGTTGGGATACCTTCAAACATCCATCCATCTAAACTTTCCCATATATAATAGTAGTAAGAGAAATACAATACTAGTTTAATCCGGATTGTGTAGTGTAAAGGAACAGGAAAGAAAAAAGCAAGTAGACGCAGTTTTCTATATGAAAAGAGTTCATTTAGGAAATTAGAGATGTTTCATGTAGCTTGTTGTTAACTTTCTATTGTTAAAATGGCTACTCTTTAGGGTTCCGACCCTCATAGGAAAAAAACGGAACTCTTATAGAATCACTTTCTTGTCCATCCGTCCGTCTGTCAAGAACCTTTTTTAGTGTAAATTTCAAACTGTATTCCTTGAGTGTGTAAAAATGTCTATCAATATTTATTTGCTGGCTCTCTATGAGTGTCGCGGAAGCTCAGGGGTTGAGCACTTGATTTACAATTTGCAGGTCCTGGGTTCGAATACCGCCATGGACCAATGTGTTTTTAGATATCCGATTTACATATGTGCATTTATCCGACGTTCTTACGGTGAAGGAAAACATCGTGATGCAACCTGAACATAACTAAGAAGAAATTCATAGATCTGTGTGAAGTTAACCCGCACTGGTCCAGCGTGGTTGACTGTGGCCTAGTCACCCAGGGGTGTCTTTAGTCAGGGTGTATTAAGTCAGGACTTAATGTGGGGACGTATAGTGAGCTGATGATGAATGATGTTCTATTGCTTAATATTGCAAACTACTAAAAACCCTTTTTAGGTATCGGGGGAAATTTTCGTAAGATTTTTAGGGGGAAAGACAGGGTTACGCGAGATTCTTACTTACTAAAACCCCTTAATAGCTAACTTCAAGTGCGACTGTACCGCTACAAATACCCTAAAAAACAAAAATATGTTTCAAAATAATTGCTCATCTAAATCTGTGTTTCCGTTACAAAGTTACGAGTTTGTATAATGAAAGCAAACGTGGGGTTTACGTGTATCAATTTGTTGATAAACGCCTCCCACAGTCGAGTGCGAATCGCGCATCCTCACACGTTCGCGGATGTATTGTGCGATATAGAATTATATTACCAACTTTGAACGAGATAAATAAAGCGGTATTTTATGGAATGAAATGTTTTGAATTCACCAATTTCAATTGCTATTCATAAAATAAACATGAACGTGGTCTAAAGGAAATGACAGCCAGACTAATTCTGTCTTAACATAAAACCAATACAAAATCCTATTGTTGTCTCTATTTCATTGAAGACAATGAGAGAGATGAATATATATTTTTGTTGCGGCTAAATAAAAAAGACAAATTAATCTTAACTAGCGACATCTAGTTGTTTAAGTAGTAACAAAAATGGATATAGTTGATAATAGCAGTCGCGTAATTATTCAGAAAATGTACAATAGTGATGAAGTAAAACAGTGTATTGCCCCGAGGCTCTGGGGGACAATTAATAACTCGCGGGAAGACATTGTACGTCATACGATTCTTGGCTTTGTTTCATATCGCAACATGAGGGTGAATTTTCTCCGAGTGTTTTCTTTTAGTTTGTGCTATAGTTGATTGAAATTTGCATTTAATTTTCTGTGCAATTTTTGCAAAACAGCTGTCTCTTTTGTTCACCTCTTTATACATATTTTTTGTCTCGCTCATGTAACAAAATATACTCATAACACGTCTTTTAACGACTTACTGTCACACTCAGAATAATGATTACTTAAGTATCACCTTAATATAAAATCAATACACAATTTACACTAATAGCCTCTTTAGTACGTTTTACTTTAATATCTGAAAAGAAAAGCGATAATAAATAAACAAACAGTACTAAACGTCGACCTTGAGTGCGGTCGTTGACGGGAATCCGCTTCTCGGTATTTTGGATCTGGCAAGTTTATTGCTTCCAACAATATTATGGTTAGTTTCTTGTGATATCTGAATGTTTTGAGATACGATAAAAATAATCGCAACAAATATATTGCAATACTTAAAGGGAATTCTGATTAAGAACTGACGATTTTGTATCTTCGAGAATGTTACTGTATTTTTAATATTGCGTAACTTTGTCCAATGTAAGATATGTTAATTCTAAATTAGTGTCAGGACTTAAAATGTAGCGAGTGTGTCACCAACCGATGATCAAATTAGACTAGTAGTCAACAATATTTTTTTTCCAAAGAAAACATGTGATCCAAAGTAAAACCTAACAACTTGTTTTATATTAGTTTCTAAGTAGCATTATAGGCCTATACCTCAGTATTACGAAATAGTTTGTAAATTATTTGAGTGTCTAGAGGGCAGAGGTCGAACCCATGGAACAAAGCACTGCATATTCAGAAAGGATTATATTATCGTTAGAATCTTGTCTAAGTTGCGATGTTATTGTTTATTATTTAGATTCATAGAAATTCTACTAGGCTTATATAAAAGTAAACAAGATGCGGTGTCGTAACATTGATGAATTAGTACTCAAAGCTTTCCCTAACAGCCGGCGACTGAGAGCGGCTTTCACGGCACGCTGCGGGCAGGGGGCGTACATTACGTAAATATTATGTAACCCTTTGCATAACATATATAATGGATAAATAAAGTAAATACAGTCTTGCGGTCCCAGTAAATCAAGAACTGGATTATTGAACAAGGTATTAAACTCAACTTCGAGTAGCGAGCGTGTCACCATCTCAAAGTCCGCCAACGTATCTGCGGTTCCTCTCGTATTGCAGGTGTCCATCAGCGTCGATGAACACTATGGTGTTCCCGCTGCTCGTTTGCCCCGTTCTATTTATAAAAATAAAACTGTAATATGTTTGGTGAAGGTGTCCGTGGTAGAGTTACAGGATAGATGTCTATGTGAATCAAGTACGATGATACTCGAATTCTAGTTATACATTTACAGGAAGAATGAAGAAAGACATGTTATTGATATTACTGAGATATCAAAAGTATAAAAATAAACTCGCTACAAATATCTTATTTCATACATCTTCATTCATTGTTGCTCGCCTCGTGTGATCCCTCTACGTATTCCAGGCACGCGCCGTGGCTGGGACTGCCTTGGCGCCAATTTTCCCTGTTTACCGCCAACTAGAGGCCCTTGTTAACATTCCCTCAACACATCAACTCACCATTCCTATTGCTGAATTATACGATGCGATACTTCTTTTTTGCTTTTGTATTCGAAATGTGAAAATTCTTGTTTTCTTCTGTTTAATACTTATTTATAGAAAGTTATTTAAGCTTTATTCAACACGTAAACTTTGTCTATGTAGTATTAAATCGAACGTTATTGAAGACTTTAGTGGGTGATGTTGAAGAAAAGTTAAAAAAGTTTAAAACCCTTAAAAGTTTGAAACAATTATTGCAATTTATCGAAACAATTGTAATTATCTTTAACGTCTTCTTGGTATCGAATACTTACTACATCAAACCAGTAGGCAATTCGCAGTCAACCAACAAGGTATATCCTTACCTTATCTACCTTCTATACCATGGAATGACAAATTTCTTTGTTTCAGAACACGGCGGCACACAAGTCAAAGGGGGCTACATGCTACGATATAAACGTAAGAACATTTTTTAAGCTGTTTTAAGCTGTAAGGAAATTACTTAAATAGTACTCCATATGTAATCGTATAAACAAATCTGTTCATAATAACTAATATTGATTTTATTTTAACTTGAAAATGCAACGTCATAATTCAGTTCCACTAAAATACAATGGATAACGTTCGTATCCATTTTACGGCACCCTTCACACAGAATAATTACGCCGTCTACTCACGATGTAATGAAACGAGCGAGCCACCGCGTGTGTGTAACAGCCCTAATAAAATACGTACTACAGTTATCAAAGCCCGCTTGTGAGTTACGACTCCGAGATTCGAACAGTAAAACGAGTCGTTGAATCGAGTAAAGTCGAATATCGATATCGATACTGTAGAGATGTTACGCGAAGTTAATTGCACTCGAATTGAATGGAAGCTTTCAAACACTTATGTTAACGACTACCGCGGAATGTTTTTTATTCGCTAGGCATTTTCGTAGATTTTTTTATTGATAGAATGAGAAAGCAAACGCTTTAATTATATCTGATAAGTATAATTGATTCCGTTCCTAGCAATCTTTATCTTTACATTAATTTTTCTAGAAGTAAGGGCTGTGCATCAAGTGGTCCGTTTACATACGTATATAATTTAAAAAATCAAGTAACTGTAAAGGTGAGTATAGACTAGAGCATTTAGTTGTAACAGAGCAACAAGCCGCTCATCGACATGATCTAGTGTATCATCCTTTCACGAACCACACGTGCTTTGGAAACTGTGCTTTTACCTGTATAATATCACTGGTAAGAAAGTTTCGTTATATGGAAATGCTCGAAAAAATGCTCTAGTCTATGTTCACCTTAATATTATTTGTAAATACCTAAACTAGTGATATATGTAGCTTATCCAATAATGTGTGTAGTATTTGAAATGTTCATTAGTGTTGATGTGAGTCGCGTATCTGATTGTAGCGGGCTCTATACTTTCACACGAAGGCAGTCCAATGAGCCAGATAATGCAATTGTTTGAAAACAGTAGTGTTGTATCTACACACACTGTAGCCGAACTGCACTATGCTTACTGATCTGCACTCGTGTGCGGCAAGCATTACAATTATCGTATCTCGCATTGACTATGCGGTGTGTGACAGGCGGTAGATCGATTCCCCGCTAATTTCCGCACTGATCTAGTCGCCGGTATTTGATTGGATATCTTTTCATCACTTAGTTACTGTAAATTAATTGATATTGAGTGTATTAGCTTACTAGCTGTCGCCCGCGACTCCATCCGCGTGGATATATAAAAAACTTAATATATAGATAAATTAAATAAAAAGCAGCTCTTCAAGGCATAAATTTGAAAAAAAATAAAAAAAAATGAATAAATAGTATCCTATGTCCGTCTCCTGGCTCTATGCTACTTCCTCACCAATTTTCAACCATATCGGTAAAGCCGTTCTTGAGTTATAAATAGTGTAACTAACACAACTTTCTTTTATATATATATATAGATATAGATTTTTGTACAAGATAAGATGATTTGTAGATTTTAACGCATTTTTAGACTCGTAAATTATCATGATTATTTCTTATAAGATAAATTAAAAATTCTTTTTTTTCTTTCCAAGGAAAATATCTGTGGAACTCGTGGTCAGAAGAATGGGTGGTCCTTTACGACGACTCTACAATGGCCTGGTTTAAGGTATGTTAAAAAAAAGATTTTCAATAAAACATATTTTAATTTACCCTATCGGCAAGGGGAATGTTTTAATGATATGTGTGTTTGTTCTTTCTATTGCCGTTTCTTACTAGTTCTTTTTTAACTACTAGTTTGATTTACTTATCTATTAGATTACGAAAATCTGAACATTACTGACTGCTTAGAAGTTTTTTTTTTCATAAACCGTTTTAATTTGAGATTGTTTTTCAATAATTTTCTTACGTAAAATATATAAATTCTTAGAATTTCTAGGTTATAAAAACTGAAAAGATTTTGCGCCTTAAAGTTATACAATGGCGTGTTTCAGAATCCTTTCTACAAAGTTCTTCAGTTGAAACCTATAGAAAAAGTAAAAAGGTAAATTGTTATAAAAAATCTTGCAAGGTTTTAGCTTAATCAAGTAAAAGGTTACGTAAAAATTGCCTATTTTTTAGTAAAAAAAGAATAGCGCCATTGATTTACATATTACAAATTATTTTTTAAGTTATAAATACGATCTATATTTTTAAGGAATATCTATAATTTGGAAAACGGTCTAGATTTAATCTTTGCTAAGTGAGAGCAATCATTCAGCGAGACAGGTGTCTCCGAGAGGACATGGTCTGATCTCTACTCGACGAGATATCAATCAGGATGACGAAAAGTTATTGCCGGCTGTCTGACAGTCCAAATGTATTCTGCAATGTAGCTGTGAGTTTCCACTGTCGACTGACATGTATAAAAAAAACATATTTAACATTTTCATATTACTTATTCTTTGAGAAATATAGTGCCAATATGTTTAAATAAAATTAGTTCGAAACGGGGACATAATAATATAAGAATTTCATACAATAAATAATAGACAGTATTATTATATTAGTCTTACCAAATTGTTATATTAATTTGGTAGTAAATCTGTTAGACGATAAACAACAATATTGCAAACTTTTTCCCGCCATCAGTCATTCAGCCAGATGTCAACGGCAGCGCCATACTGCCATGTTATTGATGACAATTTATGCCGGCGGCCATCTTGAACTCATCGAATATTCGACGGAGCACGTCGTTTATTACCAGCTTGATATCGTGGGATCAGATTAATGACAGAGTTTGTTTATTATGTAAGAAAAAATATGTTACATTTTATCATTATTCCTATTTTTCCAACATATTCAAATATAAGGTTAAAGATTTCGAAAGATTAGAATGAGATTTTGAATCCGTCATTCGAGTTTTGTTGTGAAGAACCTCGAACTTTAATTTATTAAGAAACATCGCCGAAATTCAATTTTTTCTAATACAATTTTAAAATATTTATTTTAAATAATATTCAATGCTAGTTGGAAAATCTAGACACAAATTTGCTCTGGTCCAGTTAAAACTGGGTCAACAACTGAACTCTGTCAAGTGGAACGTTGACATGGGCACAGATAAAATATTAATCTTCAAAATGTGGCGAATGTCGCGGTACTGCTGGCGGCGGTGTCTCTATAAAATGGAATATATTCGTTTATTTGATTGGATACTTTTTTGTATTTGCTCGCTGACAACTGCCGACCGCACTAGTAGAATTAACTTTTACATAAATACAACCTCCATTAGTTGGAGGCAATCATACTAATTGATATAAATATGAATTTAGAGCTGTATCTTCCGAATTTATTTGAAACATATTGCAAATTTATACTTCTAAATTATTATTCGTTTAATCGTTACTAAAAAAAATCTTACTAATATTATAAATGCGAATTGATGGATGTTTGTTTGAAGGTATCTCCGGAACAGCTTAACGGATTCCACTGAAACTTGGCATAGATGTTGAACATAGCCTTTAAGAACACATAGACAAGAAACTTAATAAGTTTATTTTTAATTACACGAGGACGTAGTCGCGGGCGATAGCTAGTCTAAAATATCTTAATTTATACAAAATATTTTACCATTGAAAATTGAGATAGATAAATACATATATAAATTATAACTTCAGAGCATCTTTACGAAGTTATAAGATAAAGTTTGTCGCAAGGTATGGCCACACATTAATCAAAGCCGGTGCCCAATATCCCGGAGTCAGCCATTCCGCACTAAACGAGTTACATCCAGTCGGTCGCCCGGGCGCGCTCGCTCTGGATTACTGCGACAAAAAGTTATAATAACTTTAGGAGACGCGACATCTACAAGTCAGTAGCTAAGCGCGGAAACAGTTTTAAAAATAATAATAAAATATTAAATAGACAGCCGAATGAAGTTCTAAATGGTATTAACAATCAAAACAATCCGAAATTCACTCTTAACAATAAAACAACTTAACAATTGTTCTGAATTACTTTGAAATATTATAGAATGTACTAGCGGACCCGACAGACGTTGTCCTGTGTACACGTCTTTAATTTGAATAAATTAATATGAAGTTAATATTTAATGAAAATTGTGAGTCTAAACCATTCCCAGATCCCCTTGAACACACACAAAAAATTTCATCAAAATCGGTCCAGTCGTTTGAGAGAAGTTCAGTGACATACACACTCACAGAAGAATTATATATATATAAAGATAGTACATTTTCACTTTCACGTGACCCATAATTTTCAGAATTATGAATTTGTCCAGGCTTACAAGTATAACATTTTTTATTTGCAACGTGAGGCAAGATAAAAGCTCTAAGCTTATAGTTTGCGTCACAAATGTATGCGAAATCAGTTTACACGAGACGTTTCCCCCGTAATCTTTTCAGTGTCGTTTAACAAACAACCGATTGTTGGATAAATGGTGTTTTTTTTTGGCAAAAATACTTATTATTTTTGCCAAGAAACTAGTTTTAAAGTGAGTTAAATAATACCCAAGCTAATGCAAATTAGTTAAAGTGTAAGTTTTTTTTCTAATTTTCTTTCGGTAGTTTATACAATTTTTGCAAATTACCCTGATAAAGGTATTCAGACTAAATTATGAAATTATTGTGGTTACATTGGTTCGTTTGTGTAAATATCAGAATTTACGAAATTCCTCGTTAATTTAGCAAAATAAAATTTTATAAAGCTTTCGAAGATGATTCGGCTTTCATTTCCCCGTATTATGCGACGCAGCGTTCATTAAGAGCCCTCTGTGGGGTCAAACTCGACACTCCATTACCACGGATCTTTGACTATTAAGAACTCTTCGCGATTGTTACATGATACAAGTGCCTCTAGACTTCTAAAGCTGTTCAGTTATTATTAAATCAAATCAAAGACTAACAAAGTAAGAGACTGTATTTGAAATTCGGCTACGGGGATTTTGAATTTCGAATGATGAATTGTTAAAAAGATAGTCTTTGTTAATCAAAGATTATGTACATTTCTCATGATGAAATTTTTTAAATGAGTTCTGCAGCATTTGATTTATCTTACTAATATTATAAATGCGAATGTTTAGATGGATGGATGGTTCGATGGATTCAAACCAGCTTTACAGATTTTGATGAAATTTGGCACACGTGTGAACATAGTCTGGAAAAACAGATGCTTAAGTTTTCATTTAACGCAGACAAAGTCGCGGACGACTACAAGTTGATGTAAAGAATCTATAGAAAATAAATCCTGCAATAATTAGAACTAAAGTCAATCTTAAATTAAGTTGTATCGTTTTATTAATCGGCCATTAAGTGCTTAGAGATAAAGCTAACGTCACAATTAAGTGCGGGACACGGTACTAAAACAGAAGTGGTTACTATCAGAAACTATTTTATAGTCGAAGAGACTGCGCACGTCAATTCGTGTTTTATTACGTAGGTATATAATAAGATATATTGACATCATTTTTGTCGTATTTAAGCTTTAACTGGGACACATTTATCTATACATATTAATAAAATAGGAATGTCTATGTGTAATATCGACATGAAAAATGTTAGTACTTGCGTAGCTAATAAACAAAAACCAATTTGTTTAAAGTCTGTCTGTCTGAATGTCAGTCCGCAAGGCCCAGTTTGTTCCGGGTAATCTCCGTAACGAATGAACCGATTTTGACGAGGAGGTAGCTAATGCATGCATATTATAAACTGTTCTCTTTAGTTCAACGCTAACGAAGTCGAAGTCTAAAAATATTTCATGTAGAAAACCAAGTAATATTTACGAAGAAAAAGTTTTTAAAGTAAAAAAACAGGTGAAGCTTTTATGTGCGATTTTGTCAAAATTCCATTAAGATATTTCTTTGCATCAGCGAAAATTATAAATAAGAAATAAAATTCCTTAGCGTTAATAAAGATTTGTCGCATCACATAAGTAAGAGGCGTTGTAATGTGTACATTAACTTAATAATAACGAAGTAGGGTAACTGCTCCTGTTTTTGATGCCTTATGTATCGTATACGTATTCGTACGTATAAGTAACAAAGTCCAAACAATTATAAGAGGCATAAAGTGGGCTTTTTACCTTGATTCATGAAGCGACAGTGTGTAGTGTCCGAGGTCATCGCAGCGCCTCTTGTGATGTTCTACAATGCTTGTGCTGGCGGAGCACTCTTCACTTATATTTCTCTTCCTAGATGATGTAACAATTCTTTTGTTTTTTTCTTAAATTAAGTGTTTTATTAAATAATACAGTTAGATAATCATGGCAATATTTAATTAAAACTCAATAAATTTCAACAACTAAAAACTAGTTATTAACATTTTTTTTTATATCATAAGGTGGCAACAAACGAGCGAGCGGCCACCTGAAATCGCTGAAATAGCGAAGTGACCGTTGCCCATAGACATACGCAATTTCATATGCATTGCCTACCTTTAATCGACGGAGGAGGGGATGCACAGAAATAAAAGATCTTCCCTTCCCATGCATCCTCTAATCCGGAAAGTCCACTTCCACTTCCCATCCTTTCCTTATAAAAAAAGGTGGGAAGGGAAAGAGGACTAAATTAGGCCTCCGGGACGCACACTCATCAGACGAAACGCGGAATTGCTTCCACTTGACGCCTGTCTTCTGTGTGGTCGTGATATTTCACCGGGCGAGCCGGGCCGATTCGTGCGAAGATGTTAAAGCGGGCTCTACCACTGTTAAAACCTACCTATACCTACTATCTACTGCAGTTAGATAATAATGGCAATATTTAATTAAAACTCAATATATTTCATGAACTAAAAACTATTTTTTTATCAATTTGAAGTTGTTCAGACAATTTAATAGTGATTTCACGTAAGCTCAATGAAAGCTTAAAGTTTTCCAATTCATGTGCCAACAGAGAAGTCGCCGTTCAATTTCTCAACCTGCAGCTTTCGTGGAGCTTAAAGTTTGTTTAAGACAAAACTAAAGCTCTTCTCAATTGAATGAAGAAATTCAATCGACTGAGTAGACAATACGGATTGAGTGGACAATTTATCAAGTAATAATACTAAGACTTGGTTAAATATATTTTCCGAAATTTGATCGATATGTCTAAATAATACAAAGTTATATTATAGTCTATTTTGTACAATATTTTCAAAATTGTATTCATTATCATCAACCTGCCCTTATCCCTATCGAGGGTCGGCACAGTATGTACTACTCCTCCATACATCTCTATCAGCCGTCATATCCGAGTCTAGCCCCTTCTTACGCATATCCTCTTTCACACAGTCATTCCATACTTTTTTTGGTCTTCCCCTACCGTTGTAGCCATCTACATTCATTTTCAAAATCGTATTGAACTGTGTAAAAGAATCGGAATAAGAGACTAATTTACGTTTTTAAATTACGCTTTTAAATATTCCTTCATCTTATTTTATCACAGCTTTAACTCGCGACACTATCCACGCGGAATAAAAAGAATAAACTTAATTAGTAGCCTATGTCTTCCAGAGTATGTTCTATATCAATGCAAAATTTCACCGAAATCCTTTCAATCGTTCTGGAGATACCTTCTGACAAACATCTATATGTATTAAAGAAAGTCTTGTTAGTTACACTATTTATAACACAAGAACGGCTTTACCAATATGGCTGAAAATTGGTGAGGGTAGCTTAGAGCCAGGAGACGGACATAGGATACTATTTATTCATTTTTTTTTCGAATATATTCCTTGAAGATCTGCTGTTTATATAACTTACTAATATTATAAATGCGAATGTTTACATAGATGTGGATGTGATGGATGAATGTGGATGGATGGATGGTTGGGCTACACTAATTAAGTTTTTTATATATCAACGCGGACGGAATCACGGGCGACAGCTAGTAAGAGGTGAAGTCCTAAAAAGTAGAACTTTACTTATCAGCTGCTTTCTAAGTTCAATAGCGACCTTGTAAATGCCTCGAGAGAAAAATTGGAAAGTTTTCCAATTAAAACGACTATGTTGGCAATACGAGACTCTTTAGAATATATATTGTAAGCATTTTTCTTACAATTATAATACTATATATATTTTTTTAATGAAGTAATGATAAATGTTTGTGTCATTGAATAACAAAATAAGTAATAATGAAACGATATAAATATTAAATTAATCGACAATTATATTCACTCTGTTTCATGTTTTATTGTAGTATTAGGTTTTGGGTCGGGAATTGTAGATGTATTTCAATGACGCTATAAGTTCATCTTATCTTACTAATATTATAAATGCGAATATTTAGATGGACGGATGTTTGAAGGTATATCCAGTACAGTAGTATGGATCTCGCTGAAATTTGGCATAGATGTAGAACATAGCCTGGAAGAACACATAGGCTACTAATTACGTTTCTTTTTTAATTCTGCGTGGAAGGAGTTGTGGGCGACAACTAGTATTAGAAAAATTGTCAATTATTTCTACTTTGTTTCAGGTTTTATTGTAGTTTTACGTTTTAGATTCCTAAATACACATACCTAAATACATTTCATTCAAAAAGAAGTTGATATTTTTATACTTTGGTATCTAATAAAACTTAAAACAAAAATAAATCTATGTATTATATAATAATGTAACTATTTATTTTATATAATAAAATCGCCTTACAGTATTTAAGGCAGAAAGCTTTTATCGAAAAAGTTGTTAACCTCTCTTGATTAGATCTTATCAAGTATCGATTAGAGAAAAGCGCTCACTCAACTTGATTTTAAAATATTCTACGAGCCTCGCACAGAGATGAGCACCGCCTGAGAGCCATTATTGCTTATTTGATTGCGTTATAAGTAATTTAGACCTTGTAATTAATACGGTCGTTTTAAGTTCAGTTATCTTTGACGATATTACTATATTACAATAAGCCAGTGTCTGCGAACTAGTGAACGTGATATCTATTGTCTCTGGTCAATATTGTAGGTTTAATATCCAGACTAATAACTTATAACTTTGAATAGAATCATAGTAAAAAAATCGTTATATTATTTCAAGAATCTTTATTATTTAAAAGGTTTTGTATTATAGAATTATAAATTTTTATCTTTTTTTTTCACAGGACGCATCGGGCAAATGTCTCGCAACTCAAAAACATCTCGTAAAGGAGAGTCCAGAAATGTTGGCGATTTCAACATGGACAGGTCAGGTGCCGAAGCGACCAGCCTTGCCGCCTGGTGCTAAGCTATCCCAGCTGATGGCGCTCGGCTCCAGAAGAGACCCTGGACACGTGGTCTGGATGTTGGCGAAATCTGACGCCGAAATGAGGTAAGAGGTTTATCCCTTTCTCTCTGTTTTGAACTATCTAGCTCGTTCTCTAATTCTGCAAGTCATCTAAATGTTCTATATGTTTTGCTTTCTCGTTTTTCTGGTGTATACCCTTCTCTGTCTAATCAACGTGTCTATAACTGAAGAGATTTTTGATATGTTTATCGGTAACGCTGATGTTTGTCATCACTCCTTTCTGAATCATGTTATTACGTATATTTAATACTCGCTGTCGCGCGTGGTATTAAAAAACCTAATTAGTAGCCTATATATTCTTCCAGACTATCTTCTACATCTATGCCAAATTTCAGTGAAATCCATGCAGCCGTTCTGGATATACCTTCAATAAATCAAACAACCATCCATCCATTTAAACATTGTTTATAAGAAAAATAAGTGTTTTGTTAATTTTGGATTCTATGAATTTTATTAAATTGTTTGATTTTATTAATTTAAGATTGAGCATTTAACTGAAGTATTTATATATATTTTCGTGAACAGGAACAATTTATAAGTCTTACTAGCTGTCGCCCGCGTCTCCGTCCGCGTGCATATATAAAACACTTAATTAGTGTAGCCCACCCATCCATCCACATCATATCCAGCTAAACAATCGCATTTATAATATTAGTAAGTTAAATAAAACGCAGCTCTTCAAGGCATAAATTCGAAAAAAATGAATAAATAGTATCCTATGTCCGTCTCAGTTTAAGCTACCTTCTCACCAATTTTTAGCCATATCAGTAAAGCCGTTATATATATATATATATATATATATATATATATTGTTATAACTGTCTCCTAGTGTGAAAACACCTTTACATCGTGTTCTCCATCGTAGTAACATTATTTTGTTTTCATGTTATATTTTAGTACAACGACGTAGTTTCTACGAACTTTCGCCCTCTAATAAAGCGATATCACTTGTTTGCGAATTCTTCTAAGGTTCGCGTTTTTATTTATAGACTACGGCGTCATCATTTCTAAAACTTTGCCGCTACATTTTTCGCTACAGCTTAATATTTAAGTGCTTTGAAATATTGCCGTTTCAAATGGCACTTTTTATCTAAGATTTATTGCATGTCACATAATTAAAGTTTTTGTAATAAATCCCTTTAGGACTTAAATACATCGTTGATGGTTACTTTTTGGTACTATTCTAATTCATCATCATCATCATCATCAGCTTACTATACGTCCCCACCGAGGGGCTCGGAGCCTACCCTAAGTTAAGGATGATTAGGTCATAGTCAACCATGCTGGCCAAGTGCGGGTTGGTTGACTTCACACATATCTTTGAATTTCTTCTGAGATATGTGCAGGTTGCATCACGATGTTTTCCTTCACCGTAAGAACGTCGGATAAATGTACATATGTAAATCGGAAATCGAAAGACACATTGGTACATGGCGGGATTCGAACCCAGGACCTGCAGATTGCAAGTCAAGTGCTTGACCACTGAGCCACCGACACTCTAGATTCGAATTACAAAATAATTATTAATCAAAAGTTTAGTAGTATTACTAGACTTTACCCTTCATACTATTATTGATTTTTTGATTCTTTAGTATAACAACAATCTTTTAAAGAATCTTACTTAACTCTTACTGCTCTTCCCTTACTGTACGTAACTAACCTATTCTAATTTTAAATTCATTAAAGATTTTATTATCTTTCATAACAAAATTACGTATAAAATCCGCTTTCCTCTCGTAATAAAACCAAAGCTTAAAAGCTTAATATTACGAGTATCGTTCTCAGTTTGTCCTTGACATAGTAACGGGATACCGCACCATTATTTATAATAATTGGGTCCAACCGTCTCGCCGCCAGCAAAGTGACACTTGTCTCTGAAAGGGAATAAGGAAATATTCGTAATCCATCACTTCTCATGCGGGCCCTTGGTGATAAAGAAAATGTCACTTTAAGTAATAAATCAAACTACAAACTTGTTTAATGCATCAACTGTTAGAGAAAAGACAAAGTACGCTTCGTAAATTGTCTTTAACTCTTAAAGGAAGAACCAAAAAGTATAAGCTCTACAAAATGTAATATTTCTTCTTTAATTTCTTACCTAATTATCCTATTCTCTCTTATTGTTAGCGTATAGCCGTTGTTTTGTTCATCGCTTAAAGATTTGCTTGAAGCTGTCAAGATCAACATATCATTCCGTGTATGTCAGTCCTTACATGCAAAGTGCAACGAATGTACATAGTTGAAAATAAAATGCATAGAAGGAAGCGTGAAGTTTTCAAGGTCCTTAACACTGAGCGTTGTAAATCGTCGAGTTGAAATGGAATTAATCCCGTGGGAAGCTTGCCGGATGAGGGCGTTACTATACAACTCGTTTGGTCGCTTTGTGACCGGCGTAGCGTGAGCTCCCGACTCATAAATATTCATGTAATCTTATATCTAAAGCAATAACTGCATGTACATTTTTAATAACGCGTACCCTGATACCCAGGGAAAGGTCAAGGCAGTCGTTAACACTGGTTACATTATAAAATGCGTTCACGTTTCGTACACGTGTTCTTTGTAATTTCTTATTTACGCTGCGCGCTGCTTCGCTGTGCCCGCGACATTGTCCACGTGAAATACCGTGGAAGGCGTTTTAATTATTTGGACTAATATTACAACTGATAGTCATATTTATTTACATCAAATGAACAGCTTTAAAAGTAGGTTTTTAACTTCTAGCTGTAAAATGACGCTACTTCAATACAAATTTTCATTCCTCATTTCAATCCTCTACAACTCTTTTTTCGCTTTAAAAAGTAGCCTAAGTTGTTTCTCATACTCGGGACTATCTGTGTACCAAATTTCATTTAAATCGGTTCAGTATTTTTGGCGTGAAAGCGAGACAGAGTTACTTCAGCATTTTTAATATCAAACAGAGGATTATGGATAATGGCTTCCAAATATAGTTTTTATATGTCGTATTTCTGTTAACGCTTACTAAGGGAATGGGTGGCTGCGATATCTAAAACGGTAAGTAAGTGTTCCAATTGCAAAGTAAAGATAAGGTTAAGGTAAATCCTAAGGTATACGTTAAGGGTATCGTGGGGTAGAATAGCTCCAAACTAGTTATTGAACATCAGAGGGAGCAAATTAGTATGGGTCCAGATGGCTATTTCATCGAGGGTCTAATCGCAAGACCCATAAGGACCCTAATAAAGCCTATCGCATGATCGAAATTCGTAGCGCACTTTCCCCTAATAACGTTTATTAAGTGCCAACACGCTTATTCTGTACACTTTAGTACTCAATTTATATTGTACAAAGTTATACTGACCGACTTCAGCAAATATTTTTCATTGCTAAAATAAAAACTAAAGGCTTAAAATTAACACTAAATAACATCTAATGCCACTGATCAAAGGTTTTTGATACCGAAATCTCCTTTTAAAACATATTGTTACCTCTATGTTGGATGACGATAAGTTTTATACAGACGTTTTGGTCTCAGAAACCAATGGTATTCAATAGCATTGAACGTATTAACGTCTGGTGCAGTATACAATAACGTATTTGATGTGTTACTTTCCCAGTTGCCGCCTCCTCCACACATCGAGCTGGTGATGTCAATGCCGTACCTCCGTACTGCCTTCAAGAAGCCAACTGTAAGAGTCAGACGTAAGTAAATACACTTAAAGTTAATAATATAATTAAAGTATAGGACAGATATGCAACTGCATAGGACAAATATTTATAAGTTCAGTAAATATCAGTAAAAATTTGCAGATATTCGTTGACTTGGTTAATACAATTATTTCTTTATGCTATCTAATTTTAATAAGAAAATTAAGGGCCTTAAAATTATTATCATTTGATGCCCTGATTTAAATATTATACCGCTTGTTACTTACAAGGAATTCGACATAAAAATATTTACGAGAGTTCTAATAAATTAAAATTTCCCGGTACCCAGCTTATTACGATTGTGAATGTTCCGTACTTTCAATCGATTTACCATCAAATTAATAAGAAAGCGAACAACAATTTATAAAACAAGTGACTCGAAACGCAAATAATCGAGTTTACGCTTCGAATACCGGGAAATCGATATCGATTCTCGTTAATCGACGCTCTGCCTGCGAGATAAAAGAGAAATGTTCAATTACAATAATAATTTAACTAATCTGTGATATAATTTAACACTTACAGATATTAATACAAAATTAATTATACGTTATCGAAATAGGCAACTTGTAGTTACATACTTTTTAACAAGATGTCGCTTTTTTTGGACAAAACATCCGTGTATACACTTTGTCAAAATATCTGTACAAGAAAAACGTGTTCAGAATAAACAAAACATGTTTCTTTTTACTAACAAAAGCCACTATTTGTCCAATCTAGTAGCATAAACGATATAATTCGCCTACAAAGCTTTATCAGGGATGTTTAAATGTGTAAGGTGACGCTAAGCTGGCTTGTTTAAATTAATTAACATGAATGTCAACTTATCTCCGGGTAGATTTAAGATGTTAATACCGACGTGCAATAAACCTTTTACTTGGTTAAACACAGGGCGGAGCGTGTAATGAACGGCTGATAAAGATTAAGCCAGGCCTCGCAAAACCCCGCTTAGATACCCGTCTGTTTTGTGCATGCCGTAAAATTAAGTTTCAACACATAAAATAATATTAACAAGGAAACATTCTTTTATGATCTAAGGGAAGTAAAAACTATGTTATTTATTAAGCAATTTATAAATCTACTAACAAAGATAGTCTATGTTACTGTTAGAGCGTCGGTGGCTCAGGGGTTAAGTACTTGACTTGTAATCTGCAGATCCTGGGTTCGAATCGATACTATATACCAATGTGGTTTTTCGATTTCCGATTTACATATATATATACATTTATTCGAAGTTCTTACGGTGAAGTGAAGTGATATGTGTGTAGTCAACCAACCCGCACTTGGCCAGCGTGGTTGACTATGGCCTAATCACCGATAACTTTGGGTAGGTTCCGAGCCCCTCGGTGGGGACGTATGGTGAGCTGATGATGATGTTACACGGCTATAGCTGATCAATAGTAAAAGATTTTTCAAATCGGTTCTATAATTTGAAAGGTTTGATTCATCGTTCCTCGTGTGTAATTCAAAGGATTGAAACAAGTTGCCGGCGTTTGTCTTTCCGTCCAAGTATGACATGGCCTTCAGGAGTTGAGTGAACAGGCATCTACTACGCTAGCGCGCACAATCTTTCGCCCACATCAGCACTTAATTAATAATTTACCACCATCAACAAATTAAAGTAGAAAATTCTGAAAGCTTACATTTTATAAATCCTTCGCATTTCTTAATATAAGTGTTCTTACGATGTTCAACAGTTGAAAGGGAATTCCTCAAAGAGAAATAACTCGTGTTTCTCTTTTTCAATATCGAGTTTTGTATTGTATAAAAGAGAACTTTTCTGTAATTAGGTCCGTAAGCAGTTTACAGCATAAGTTCAATGTAGGTACAATAAAAAAAACTATTTGTTTACTCGTCTACATAACTAAGTGAACCTTTTATGGTTATTTTTTTTATTATAAAGACGAAAATAGATGCGATGAACATATACTCTTTTAAGATGCATCTAGTATGTTTAAGATAATTATAAAATCTTCGTCTCCCAATTATATTCTCTTTTTAATATCAGTCTACCCTTTTATTCAATGGTTGTGAAGCTTATTAAAATAGCAAACTCTAGAACTTATTCAACTAAATTTTTAATTAATAGGCCTTATCAATGGCAACGTGAGCGCACAAAAACTGTGCGATGACAACTCGGTAAAGCTTCGCAAGTTTGCAGCGGGAGTTCGCAACTCGTAATGGGGAAGCCATGTTCCCGAAATCCCGAACAATAGCCGTATACAGCGCTGATGCTTTATATAGCCCGGATAAAAGGATTTTTACAGGGACTTTTTAATTAAGTACAGTTGGTCTACAAATCTCAACAGCCCTAATTGAATTTGAAACGTCATTAAACAATGTCAAAACTCGTTCATTGTCCATCATTGTTTGGGTTAATTTAAAAATTGCATATTGCATAATAAAAACTTATATTTCACGCAAAGTTTTTGAACATCCCATTTTACTTTCAACATCAATGCTTTTACCACGTATGTCGATTTTTAATAGGCTTGTATTTTGTAGCGACGTCATCAGAAATGTACACACGGAGTACCCGAAGTGCACTGAGTGCACTCGAGGGGCGTGGTCTGGTTGCGGTGATCAAGCGACAAGTGCCACTGGCGGGCCAGCTGGAACACGAGCTGGCATGGGGTCAAGGTTGGGGCTGGGTGACGCTGCCCAACGGCGTGTGGAGTGGACGTGAGTACATCACATCTCACATTTCTCCCTTAGCTGGCGAGGGGACGGCGCGCAGAGCTAGATTATACCGTCGTAGGCCGTGAGTTTCTGATAGCATTCCACTTCTCCGTTTTGTAGCGTTGGCGGGACAGCTCGGGCACGAGCTAGCATGGGGCCAGGGCTGGGGCTGGGCGACGCAGCCCAATGGTGTGTGGAATGGCCGTAAGTACTGATTTCCTTCTAATACTTCTGTCCGTAGTGCCGTCGGCGGTAACTACTCTGCATACGAGAAGGAATCGGTAATGGTCTTAAGTATTTTTTTTATTTATCTGTAGTTAGAATTTTTATCCTACTTCTACTTATTTATTAGTCGTAGTTCGTCAGTTTCCATATTTTTTTAGATAGGCGAAGTTCCAGAATCCTCGTGATAATACTGTCACCGTAAACTGAGATGCGGTAAAGGTGCTATATCGTGTGGGGTATTGCTGTTATTGTCGTCATAAATATCCAATTATACAGATTATGTAATTTACTTAATAAAGGCTTATCGTGTTAAGGTTGAAAAAATTATGAGGAGGAGTACTAGAAAATATAGATTCAGTAATTGTTAGTCGATGTTGTGTGTTTGCCAGAAAAATAAAATTTTTACATTTTGCATGACGACATATATTTTATTATTTTCAGGTCTGATGTGGTCGCAGGAGGGCGAAGACTTTGCACTCCACGCGATGCCCATAATGCATCACACCAATGTGTCCCAGGCGTGTTCCATGCTGGATGGCGTGACAGCGTACGAGGCTGCGGCGTATGAACAGGCACTCGCGGAGTACGATGACACCGCTACTACATCTGATGACTGGGACTTCGGTGTTGACTGTGGTGACTTCATGATGTAAAGAGAAAGTAGTAGACTTATTTAATGAACAGATCGTTCTGAAGTCTACTAGCAAATTAGATCAATTAAATTATGAAATAACAACCAAGTTTAGACTCCCATGACATTTAATGTTTGATTTTATTTTTATGGTTATACAGTGAACGGATTTTGTTGTTAACGATGCAGCGATCCAGTATTTTTTTATTTCAGGGAAAATTCGGTTAAAAATTTGGAAAATGTTACCATTATAAAAAATAAGAGATATCATTGTACGGTAACTTTTAACGAATTCCCCTCTTTTCGGATTACTAATAAACGGCCAATGCATTGCTCAAAGCTAAGCAAGCGACAACACAATATATACGAATCATACGTGCCAAAATGAAACTCAATAAAGGAAAAAAATGTGTGAAACACGACAATTCTTATGATATTTATACCATGACAATTTAAAGGGATTTAAAAAGCACATATTTACCGTTCAGTCAATCGTCATAACGTCGAATTCTAATAGATAATTGCATGCACCCTAGTCGTACTGTAAATGATGTGTGTAGCCAAGAGTTTAGTGGTTTATTACGGCCTACAAAAAATAACCAATTCGTAAGAATGACAATTATTACTTTGTAAACCTATAGATTAACTATGCAACTATTCCATTTTAAAAATGTCGGTTTAAAAACAAACACAATTCAGGACATTTTAATAAAATATTGTAACCACACGCTTGACGACGGATTTTTTAATCTGGATTTTAATGAAGTAGTCTATGGTCTTTGTCATCTGCAAAAGCGGTGTAATGTTGCCATTTAAAAGGCCATTATAGTACAAATGCAGTGGTAGTTTAAAACTTTTTCTCAAAAGTTGACGCAGGTGCAAATGAAGATTTGCCGCCTTGGGCGGTCGCCTAACCGCGCCCTATCCTAACACCAGCCCTACTAGTATTTTAACAAATACACTAAGCAACAGGAACTTTTGTTCGCAGCATGCTTGTAATCTGCTTCGGAAAATCGTTAAGACTCGAAAAACATATATCGAATTTATTTTGTACTTTTAATAAAAATGCATCGTCTCGCGTGGGGTTACCATAATAATTTTCTTTAATAACACAATGTTTTTAAATTTTTTGAATGTTTTACTTGCCACGACACCAGGGTAATGTATCTTGTATTAATCGAAGTTATCTGTGCACATCTAAATAAATTTAACAAAAAATATCGCACAAACACCGGGTATAACAAGATTCAATAAAACAATACTTTTACGTTTTTTTTAAATAAGTAGAGTAAGTAACGCTTATCCCTTATGACACCAATTATGAGGTTATTTAAATGTATTTACCCCGTAAATTGTGAAGTATTTTAGATGTAAGTCGATGTTAGCATTTAGTAAATGTGGTCGGTAGAGATTAAAATACCTTAAATTGTAGAGACCTTTTAAAAATGATACTAATATCTTGACCTCTGTATTAATTTTAGTTTGTATAAACATATAAATAGAAGGATATTCTTTCGACTTTTTGAAAATGGAAAAACAAAAACATGTAACTAAAGGAATTGATCTTAAAATTAATATATTATTTTAAGTTAAATCCAATGTCCCTTTGAATCGAATTCATTTTTAAAGGGTCTCTTGTCGTCCAATTATCGTGCATTGATTTAGAATGGCTCGGCATAACTAGGTGTGGTTGGTGTACATTTAATATTTGAAATGTGTATGTAATCGCTGTAAAATCTTCCGACCTACCCAAAGACTGCCTAAAATTATATTACCTGATACCTGATTTGTGTGGTACCTAGGCAAGGTAAAAGCGATTTTAGTCCCTTGTCCCGCCAAAAAAGCTGTAATGCAACACTCCTACCATACTGCCAGAATGTCACGATTTGTTTTTAAATATTATTTATTGCCAGAAAGAAAAAATGAATTAATGTCATAGAGTAAATACACTAAAAAGAGAAGACACGTGTTTGAAATATACAATTTAAGTAAATTATAAGTGACTTATCTCCCAATTAAATTATTTTAAATTAACGTATTTATCAATGGAGCGTTGCATTACAGTTATAGATGTTGTAGACAGTTGTAATGATTATTATAGATTAGTTGTCGTAAGGTAATAATTAGTGAGCGAGTAAACGTTGCAGATTTGGGTGAATTTTGTATGAGTTGCATGTAGACAAAAAAGGAGGTTTAATATTGAAGTTATCTTAAAATACGTTAACGTTATGCGCAGTTAATTTAAAAATTGTTAGTTTCGGAGCGAATTTGCTATGTAACGATAGAGTTTTTTGTTATATCCTAAATGGTTATTTTTCAAAAAGAGAATCGAGTGCACAAAATCGAAAAGAGTAATTTTTAGTTTTATATAAATTTGTACCATTGATAACAATGGAAATTAAATATTAGGCAGCAATAAAGTGATTTGACGCTGGTTTCGTCGAGAAATGATAGAATAACGTATTTTTGTATGGAACGCTTGAAAAATTTATTTTTTAATATTCCAATTAATGTGTTCGTTCGTGTCCTTTATAATGTTTTAGTTATTTTTAAATTGTTCGCACAGCAGTAACCTATACTTAAAAAATGATTCCGAAATACATATATGAATAAATTGCAAATTCCCACTTTATCTTAATCAACTTGAATATAGCTGATTTTTTTTTTAGTTTCCGTACATAAAATTTAAGTGTTTTTGCATTTATACCATGTTTTAATAATTTTAATAACTAAAATAATACAACTTCTCTTAGTGGCCTATTAAAGCTGTGTGAGCAATTATTTAAATTACTGATATATTTCTAATTACCTAAATGAATGAAAAAAACTAAACAAAACTCAGGATGACTTAATTTTTGTCTAGAAATAATATCAGTGATTTAAACTTAGATGTTTGTTAGATTAGTTGAAAGTAATAACACACACTGCGATTAACAAAAAAAACTACTTACGTAAGAATTAATTATGTCTTTGTATTAAACTTCCATTAATATTCAAAATCTCAAATGTAGAATATGTTAGACGTTCGCCAATGAAAAGATTATTTAGAAAAACAATTTTTTGTCTATGACAAAAGTTTTTAGAACGATCACTGCCATTTTTTCCTCTTTGCCGTGTCAATATTTTTGTCGTAGAAAATGACCTAAAGGTCTATGTTACCAGGTCATAAAATAAAAAAAAAAAAATTGTCGTAGAAACAATTAATTTAACTTTCCTCTATATTCATATAGTTTTAATGGATAATCTTATGTATTTTAGTCCATAATTCTAGAAAAAAAAAGTGTTTATCATAGTGTCTGTATCTGTGTGTCAAAATGCTATTTTAATTATGTTTTTAGTTACTTTACATATTCTCGAGTGTGCCAAATTTTCATGTAGAAACAGCCACCGCCTACCCCGGAGCAAGGCGCGCAGTTGCCGGCTCTGGGAGCGCTAGCCAATGGGCGTACATATTTTGGGCGCCTGAGTTACCTTTGTACCCAATACTTTAATACGGCCTTGAATACTGTCAAAGTAAACAATAGGTGATATAATACGTCTGTATAAGCCAAGCCTTAATTTGTAAAGTCGCAGTGTGTGAAAATTTGGAGTGAAATTGACAAATAAGATGTGTAGCCATGGACGTAGTAGTGACGTCACGAATGCGTATGTCACTGGCAACAGAGAATTATGAGTGTTTGTATGTAACTTTTGTAAAATAAATGCCTTTGGGTTATTATTTTGTTTTATTTTGATTAAAGAGCGACTTTTATAAATTAGTAGGAAGCAGACAAAGAAGAAAGGTTTCGACGAGTTAAATAAAATTTAAAACTTGCCACCAGCGCCATCTATTGCGCAGCTTTAAAACTAAATAAGCTTTGAGACGTAATAAGTAATTCGCTTATTATTGCTTTAAAACCTTCCTCTCGATGTCGCTTTTAAATAAATCTACGTCAAAGTAAATTTGTCATGACCGTGAAAAAGCACAAATGTGGTGTAACAGTCCTTGAAAAAGATATGCTTCCATGGTTAGGACTTAGGCCGTAAGGAAAATATAAGAATGAAGAAATTTACACTATCTTTCATCTTTTCAACTGACAGACAACTAAGACAACTTTTTAGTGATTATTTTAAGTTAAACACCGATCCAAAAATCCGAAAAATGAGGCATTAAGATTTACCAACATTATACATGTTAATAAAGTGAAGCAATGTACCTAACTAAGTGATAACAATATAATTTACAGACTTATAGAATAGGTTAACGACCGATAAAATTTGCAGTAAACTTACGCCGGCTTAGTTGCATTCGGCTGCGGGCTCGTAAATAATCTGCAATGCCTATATATAGTTATATTACATAAACAGTTTTATTTGACTAAAATAATTACAAAAATACTAAGGAATGGAGGCGCCCGTAGATTTAGATATAATTCAGTGCAGTCTGTTGATTACTCAGCTCAGGGCAGAGTATGCCGGTTGCGCTCCCCGCCACGCCACGCCATCTCGCGGCCGCATGTCCTGCGTTAGTCATAACAGCTGGCTGAGTCGCGCGGCGACCGTTGCCTCGTTTTATCGTTACGACGATAAGTAATAATTTAAAAAGCGTGCTTTACTTATCTGTACCCATTCCATGTTCGATTTAAAACGCGGGAAAGAAATTTAGGCATTTTGTCATTTGTTGTGTCAAATTTTGTGATTGTTGTGTTTGTATTTTATAATATTTTATTGCAAATTTTAATTCGTGTGTACATTTTTCGATAAACACTGTTTATTTCAAATTCGTGATAGACTTCCATCTTCCAGTTGTGTCCAAATTTGTGATAAGAAAATGGAGAAAGGTGGTGGATCTAGACTTCTTCAAATGCAGGTTGGTATTTAATTTTATTGTACATATTTAATAATTATCCTAGGTACATTTGGGTTGGCAGGCAGACTACATATTGTTTTTTTCTATAGAATATTAAACCTAATATTTAATAACATTCAGATGATATTTACCTATCTACCTAATAGCTTTCATCGTATAAACGTGGAAGAAGCGAGAGATGTGTGTTCAGACCTTGCCAAATGGAAGCCCTAGGTTCTGCCCACCACTCTGCGTAACGGGCGAGAGTTGCCACTGCAGCTTCGCTCGGTTTTTTATTATTCTTTGCTAATACATTTTTATAACTTTATCCTACGTTTTCAATAATTGTTAGTATGGTCCAAAAATTAGGTATTGTCATAACAAATAATGTTACTATGGCAACTAGTTTTGTATGGGCACTATTATGGATATAAAAAGAAAAAGATCAACATTATGTGTCGTTCATTATTACATAATAAAAACACCAACAATCGAAAAACATCCGTGACCCAGAAGTAGGTAGAAGTCATAGAGGGATTTCTAATGGGTGCAGTCCAGGCACACCTTCATCGCCCCTTCCACGTTCATACGTGTATAAAAATATATCATTTAAATTTTAATATATCTATAAAATAAACAAAAAAATGTGTTACTCGACTATTAACAAACGTAAATAAACTGTTTGGATTTACGTAGTTTTGCACAAAAAAGCTGCTTTACAAATGCCATAACTTCATTTTCAGTACCTTTTATTGACATTTTTTCCATGTTTCGCTGCACCCTCCCTCATTAAAACCATCCGTCTGTCTAGTCTGGCGGAAACACGCTCAGCTTTTTTATTTTTATTTCTCGCTAACGAACCTGCGAATATTTGCATAAAGCCTGTTCCTGAAACGCATTTTTGTTTGATATACAGAAGTTTGTGTTGAGATTTTTTGATGTGGACTTTTTTTAGATGTACATTGTGCCTGATTTAGTTATCTATTACTGCAAATCTTTATCAGTGTTTAATGGTTATCGAGGAAATGGGAAATCAGTACTCAAAAAGAAAGTATTAACAAACGTCACATAAGATTGACTGGATATAAAACGAAAGTAATGTGAATTTTATTAAATTCACAAAAATAAATATATAGTTTTTTTAAGTGCTATAATCTTAGTGCATTTTATCAGTCTTCATAAGAGGTAAATGCCCCAATGCTGGCCGGCAAACAGGTTCCCTAAGGTATTTCGCTTTACCAAGTTCTTCTCATGTTTAAAAGACTACATAAAAGGGCTAACTTAATATTTCTGTCACAACAAAAAAAATTATATCATAACCAAAAAAACTTGATCATTGTTTATGCCTTTGATGATCCCATTTGCTATTACGATTGCAAATAACTGCACTACTAAAATGTTAAACATATTAAAATCAACAGTTATTTCCAAAACAAATATCGTTAAATGTAAACAAAATAAAAAGGAGAGACATTAATAGACGAAAAATAGTACTTAAGACACGATGTTAAAGTTCAATTTGGCGTAACAATTAACATTCCTTATTTGAATAATTCGCATCATGATTCACCAACGGCCGTTTTTCGAACGCGCCAAACGTTATGTCGTCGGCGTTGGCGCAGTTTCATATCTTATCTATCCCATTCGTACACTTGTATTAAGTTAGTGAGAAAGGGAGATAGATATTGGTAGTTTGTTCAACGATGCTTGAACCTTGACCCTATCTTGACCGTTATTACGCTCAGTCAATGGAACTAAACTGAAATGTTACTTTTGCGATCTTTTTGCTTCTGCAATACCATTCTCGGTTAGTGAAACTAAAATTTTAATTATTTTATATTGTATTTGTTCAAAGCGATAAAGTACACTACAGATTTTAATATTAATAAACGCACGTTTCCACTACCGAAAACCTTTTATAGACATTTGACACAAAACAGTAGTAACTCGACAGTGGAAGTCCACGACTTGTAGGTAATTCCTATGTTCTTTTTAATCGTGATTGTGATATAGGATGTTTTAAACAAAAAGATAAAAAAATATAACTATGTGAAATTTTCATCTGACAATCTTCCAACACGTGTTATATTTCTCACGATGTATGCAGTTGTGGTCGTTTTGTCCAAAGGATATGAATTATACATTTCCTTACAATGTCCCAATGCTTATTGGAGTTTATTACATAATAATACACATTTCAAAATTTTAAAAAATATTTATTAAAACTATTCAGGTCGAATATCCACTAAACCTTCCGCACCTTTAATTAATGACACACTTTTTATAACATACTAGTTGTCGCCCGCGACTCCGTCCGCGTGAATATATTATATAAAAAAGCTTAGTGTAGCCCACCCATCCACATCACATCCATCTAAACATTCGCATTGTTCATATTAGTAAGTTAAATAAAAAGCAACTCTTCAAGGCATGAATTCGAAAAAAAAGATTAAATAGTATCCTATGTCCGTCTCCTGGCTCTAAGCTATCTCCTCACCAATTTTCAGCAATAAAAAAATAAATAGAGAGTAAATTAACATAACAAACAGTATTTGTTAAATAAATTGAATATTGTAAGATCAAAGAAAACCAGTTGCAAGATTGAGTCATAACTCACAAAACTGCTTCGCTTTGTAATTACTTTCACGTTTTCTTTCACTCGTCTAAAATAAATAAAAAGTTACGTAGTGATTGTACAAAATTTACTGTTATGTAAGATACAAAGCTACTTAAACAGCTTACGTAAATAACAATGTCATGATTTTTTTTATCAAAAAAAGTTTTTTTTTTCAATTGGATGTGATTTATGATCTTCTTTACACATTTGAGAAATTAATTATAATAATTTACTTATTGTTTATTGCCCTGATCGCCTTAAGACGTTACTGACTACTAGCAGTGATTTTTTTTTATATTCTATACTAGTGGTGGCCCGCAACTTCGTTATTGCAGAATTAAAAAATAATAATCTTTAATATGCCCGCGTGCACCAGCTACCTTCCCTTCCAAGGCCCGTCAAAATCGGTCCAGCCGTTCTGGAGATTAAGCTGAAGATAGGCGGCCATATATTAATTAAAAAAAGTGTTTTTCATTATCAGGTACGTAAATACATCATGTGTACGAAATGAGATTATTTCTCTGTATTACACATTATACATACAGACACTCCAACTTTATTAATATGTATAGATACAGTAGCCGGTTATATCATGCGAGGGGCATGATGGTAGTTATAAAATACAGGTAACTCTGGCATACATTACGTACACTTTCACTGAGTTTCGCACACGCCGCGTCACACGGGATGTAAACGTAAAGGATATATTGCGATGAGAACTGCCGAATACGATGAGAAAATGCTTTATAATAAACTTTCACAGATTATACAAATCCGATTCAAAAGTTAGACTCAAATATTTCTTTTCTGGCAAATAACAGTTTAATTTTACCTATCGTCTCATAAGCAAGGATACTTAGTGAAGACGTAATTATTTAGTAAATGGTCGCTTTCGCCAAAGTTATTAATAAAAATTGATGAAATCTTTGCTCTCTACTATCTATATAATAAACTACAGATTTATGATATACAGTACGATTAATAATTGTTTCTCTAGTCTGTCATCCAAAACTTTTTACTCAGAGTTTGCAATATAATAGGTATAGTTTGTGACTGGCATCGACCTACATAGAGACAACGATTATCCCAAACCGTTATCGTGGCGGCGCGATCGATAGCGACTCGCGACAGCGGCCTGCGACCCGTCCCACCTGACACTAACACATACGTACTTATTTATGTAGTTTTCAATTGCCGTAATACTTATTTTCATCTAAATATTGTCACATCCATCCTCATATAGCCTGAAAAGTTATTCGTTCCTTAATAGCTCTACATAGACATTTACTATCTATGGGTTTTTCAATGAAAATGAAAGGAAAGACGATATGTTTGTTATGATTATGGTACAGTCAGCAGCATCAATATGAATATAGTTAAAAGCTTTAGTTATTTATATACGGTTTTAGTTTTAAGAATTCGTATTCACTTATTCTTCCGACTAGAAGTTTTTAACGAATACGTGCAAAAGTATTTTTGAAACCGATAGCTCTGAAAGTTTATAAATTTTTTTAATAGTTATATATATAATAATGCAGCTTACTGTACATGCATGTAATGAAAACTCACGGCAATACAGAGAGTCACAGAGTAATAAATTACAGAGCGCAAGTCGCGGTTTGCTGATGGATTCAACTATTTGATTTATTCATTGCGATTGGTGCAGTGGCTGCGGCGGCTGCGTCCGATCCGCACTGCGCCAATCTCAATTCAATCTCACTTCAAAACTCACCCCCTACACCCCTTTCACATTACTCATGAAGTATGCTCCTTGCATTTATATCTGCTTTAGTTTTGTTGTATTTTATGTCATCTTCGAGGACTGTATCAAGGTTATTACTCGTTAGTCTTAAGATGACAAGTTTTCAATACTTTCCTTTAATAATGGTGATAGTTTTTAATGTCGCCTTTTTAGTAAGTCTTCATTCTAGAACTTTATTTTATAACTTTTTTATAGAAAATTTCAAGATAATAAGGTAAAGTCAGCCATTGCCATAAATCAGATGATATAACTTCATGTCTTAGGAGTCCATTGTCTCGTTAAGCAGTAAACTATTCCAAATAGGAGTTGCCATTGGCCACAGATGTTTGAACGTCAAAGGAAAATTTATAATATGTTTATTTGTTCTTCAGCTCACGTCTGCGATAAATCATCGGGTCAGCACACCACGTGGGTTAACGAGCGATTTTTAATGTTCCCCTTACCAAAAATTAAGGTCTCATAAAATTATCATGTCGATAATGTCATATTGTGGGCGGGCATTTTGCAGAAATCAAGTTATGCCAGTTTTGTAATCTTGCAAAATCTGGGTCACCCACGCGTCTTCTTTTATGAACTTGGGTGGTAAATTACACAATTTTTATACCTTCGTCTCTTTTGGATCATTTCTCATATTAGTGCATAAGATTTTCATATGCACTATAAACTTTTTTTGCGCATCTAATTTTGCAGCAATAACATTAGGGTACTGTTACTCGAAGACTGCCACGAAGTTACCTTATAAAGTAATGCAATATCACGCAACTCAACATATGTATGTAAGTAAAGGTATCTATGTTGTTGGCGCAGGCGCCGCGAGTAGGGTTGCCAAGCAATAAACTTAGACCCGAATACTAGTTAAGAAAGACGACCTTAATTGACTCACCAAACCTTAACTACCTTTCGATAAAATGAAGGTAAATGATTTGTCAACCATTGCCTTCTTGACCGAGAAATAAGTCCACTCTTGATCCATTCTCCAAATACATCGATGTCAAACTCGTAGCCCCAAAAACAAAACCATAACTTAAGCTCGTAACCCAGAAGAGTAGTTAAAGATTACGGATATCTTTGACGTGAACTTGGCCGAATAAGCACCTTGCTAATCTTAATTCAGGACAAACTCTAAGACGTGTCAGCCCTAAGCTTGAGTTGATTTACGTAGGCAGCGTTGAGCATGAGTCAAGCGAGCGTCAATGCACCGCTCGGATTCCATTGCTTACCGACGTCATTACGAGACGAGACGGCAATCGTTAATGATGTAGTGGCGTCCCACCGGGATACAGCTTCTTAAACTGTTAATTATTCAATTTAGGAAAACCATATAGTAAGATATGAGTTGTTTTTTATTAGCAATCGTAATTTGAAATTCTTGCCATTAAAGGACTGTTTGAATTCTTGTATGTTATTTTACAGATGTACTGATATGCAATAGGGTAAAACCTTTTGGAACTTCAACTTATCACCATTCATTTCTTTATTTAGTTGAGAATTTTTAGTAAGCGAGGCAATAATCAATTCCAATCTAATTAAGACTATCATATTGAAGCATTGTTAACTTGCTAGTGATAAGAACATCATTATATGTACCTCGTCTGGTATGTACACTTACTAACATTGAACGAATCGAACTCACTTATTGTTAACCGAAAAATAATTCACTTAAAGAATAACAGCGCTCTTTATATTTACTCTTATTTTAAAAGACATGGAAAAGTTTAGTATGCAGCTATTGAAAGAAAAGATATTCAAGAAAATTGGTGTTCAAATGCATAGGTACACTTTACATATAAGTAAATAAGATTTATTTACTATTGAAACGGAATTATTCATTTGTTTACCATCACGTTTATTACCAATTCCAATTACATATTTATTATCCTCATTACTAAGCACTCGCGTGATTGATAAAGGGTCTATTTATACCGTGTTCCGAACGATGTGGCCACTTCGTGCGTCGGCTAAACAAATAGTAACAGACCATTTCGACTAATTGAGAAATGCGCCGTAACCACACTTGAGGCAACAAAAATAAAAAGTATTAGAGAGTTTTTATGATTTGAAATTTTAATAAAGAACATAATAATAATGGAGCTCTTTTTGATTTTCATATATCTAGGTGTCTCAAGGTCATCTGGGCATAAAATTCTCAACCCTACTGCAGTCTACATTCCGTCAGGCGCTCTTTCGTTGCGCACGCGCAACAATTTATAATACTTGTACTGAAGATTGCGCTACACCGGTTTTTGTATTGAAATACGAGCGGGATGCGAGATAAGTCTTTGTGTGAATCTTACCTTCAAGTGTTTGACGTAATACAGATATATTACTTTTGTGATAATAGCATAAGTAATGTAATAACAAACTAACGCATAACCTCGTCACTATAGGATGAAAGTCAGTAGCTCATAATGAATTTTCTACAGTTTTATGTATGGATCTACATTGTCTTTGGTTTATTAATATTTAAATGCGAATGTTTAGATGGATGGATGGTTGTTTAAAAGTATCACCAGAACATCTTAACGGTTCTCGGTATAATTTGGCATACATATGAAACATAGTCTAGAAGAAAACATAGGCTGCTAATTATGTTTTTTTTTAATACCGCGCAGACGGAGTCGCGGGCGATAGATAGTATGTTGTATTCCTTATGATATTGTTAAATAGCATTACTTTTTTTTTACTTGATCCTTTAAATGAGGGCAATTAAAAGTAAAAATTTTATAGAGAGCTAGAGCTTTAGTAAGAAGGCTAAAACGCTTTCTAATTAAAATTCTAAGTAGGTACTAAGCAAACAGCTTTATAAGGCTTAACGATTGTCTTATAAATCGTTGTGCCAACCTTTAGGATTTCTTCTTTAGATGTAATGGATACGTTATTAGCATCAGTGCGGTACCAACATTAGCAAATAGGGTCGAATTACTATTCTTGATCCTCTACCACCACTGAACGTTTTTGAGTAGTGAATATCAATAATTTACACATATTACTAGTATTATGTTTCAAAATATTTCTATTTAATTAAATAACATGAGTTTTATTATATAAATAAAAAGCGTATTATCCTCAGGTAAACTCTCCATTATAATATTAAACCTTATTACTAAGTTATAAGATTCAAAACCATAGCAGTACAGAACTGACGTATTTTGGTTAGTTAATTAGTTTCTGTCGGCATCGTGTTTGCAATTTCAGTGCTCAACCGCCGTGTCCACAAAAATTTTATAATGCGAAGGGTTTCGAAGCCGTCCGCAGAATGAAAGGTGATTCACCATAACATAAAATAATACAATAACTAGTATAATATTGTTTATTATCAAGTAAACATATAAATAGTTTAATTCAAACCTGTTATAAAATAAATTTTTATGTATTAGATACAGGATGTTTTTGTTTTATAATTAAGCTGCAAAGTTCATATCATACTGGTGTGAGTGGCGTTATTGAAATTATAAACTAAGCAACAATTAAACCAGTTAGAGACACAGTTATCTTAAAGCAAAAGCAAGTTCCGAAAGTATTCATCATCATCAGCTCATTATACGTCCCCATCGAGGGGCTCGCAGCCTATCCTAAGTTAAGGGTGATTAGGCAATTTTCAACCACGCTGGCCAAGTGCGGATTGGTTGACTTCACACATATCTTTGAATTTCTTCTCAGATGTGTGCAGGTTGCATCAAGATTCCTCCACCGTAAGAACGTCGGATAAATGTACATATGTAAATCGGAAATCGAAAAACACATTGGTACATGGCGGGATTCGAACCCAGGACTTGCAAATTGCAAGTCAAGTGCTTGACCGCTGAGCCACCGACACTCCTTGAAAGTATTCACTAATATATTTTATAGAAATAAAATTCGTGCCAGATTATCTAATCTATCATTTGATTAGGAAAATTTTACGAGTTAGCTAGCCTGATCGGCAATTACAAATCCATGCCACTAGCGTGTAGCACTGTCATTTCTATGACTATCGTGTTAATTACACAGGTAACCCAATAATGGTATCACATTTCACATAGAACTAGACCTAAGGACACACTCGTTGATGTTAATTTTTTGAAGAATTTAATTTCGGAATTAAAAAAAAAGACATGGTAATATAATGGTAAATGGTAACATGATAATTTTGGTTAGTTTTCCTTCAGTATTATAGTGAAAATAATTGTTTTTTTTTTCTTTAAAAAGATCATTTCTAATTGTATGTGTTTACATTGATTCTAATCGTAACGTCATTTCCTATGGTGAGATTTTTTTACCTTATAAGTAGCGGATTGCCACATAGAGAACATCTGTGCCATCGTTTGAATGTACAATAAAGGAACATTACGATTGCTTTATGTCGTAAATCAGTAGTTTGAATTTGCGGACAGCAAGAATTTAACATCTACGTCAACGTGTGTCAATAAATATTGTTATCTCTACTTTTATAAAGTGATTGAAAGAGATAAGAGATGTTTTTATACAAAGAAAACGCCACAGATAAAACACATCTACGTAAGGCGAACGATGAAAAGATTACATTGCCTTTGATAACTACATTTATAATAGCGTCGAGGATTTTCTTTATCCTCTCGAATATTTTTTTTTATTATTGTTTAAATAATGTACGCAACGAATAGCTTTTTTTCTGCTTAAAACTGTCTGTAAAGTTAAATAAACATATTTGTACTCTTTTAAGTATTCAAACAATGAACTTAAATATTTCTTCGTTTTGAATTCGCTAACATCCGCTGTAGTCGAGTGTTATTTGTAAACAAAAGAAAAATCCTCTTATAAGAATCAATTTCATGTCCTAAAAGTACGACTGTTTACTTTTTCTTTCTTTTAAGCTTTTTATTTTCTTTCACAGAAAGAAAGAAATATTCGTATGGTGAGTGGAAGATAAAAAATTTAAGTACATATAAATCTCTCGTAGGTTAAAGTAGATTATGTAAATAGTATCTTTAGATAAAATCTATAATACCATATTATCAAAGCTTAGAAAACTTTTTTAAAACATGTCATAATATATGGCCAGTTATAGACCTATATTTATATTAAATATTATAGAAACCCTAGAACGTTTTGTTGAAATTCACACCCGTACTATTATTTAATTCGCACGACTATTTATATTTGATATTATTTTTCTTCATATATACTATAACGTATGCACTCTTATTTGTCACCCTTTTCTTCTATTTTAGTCCTGTACTTATGTATATTGTTAGCCATAATCATCATCATCATCAGCTCACTATAAGGCCCCACTGAGAGGCTACCTAAGTTAGGGGTGACTAGGACATAGTCAACCACGCTGGCCCAGTGCGGTCTGACTTCACAAATATCTTTTAAAATTTCTTCTCAGATATGTGCAGGTTGCATCACGATATTTTCCTTCACCGTAATAACGTCGGATAAATGTACATATTTGAATCGAAATTCGAAAAAGCAGTAATACCAACATGCAAAGAAGACTAATAGTACTTAGTTAAAATAGCTTATCCTGAAACATTATCTGAGATTACTGCGCAACCCTAGACTAAAGGTCAACAACACGTAAAGCATATAATAAGATTAACGTGAACTGTTAAATAATCTAGATCTAATTCCCTCATAATTGTAAGAAAAAAAGAACCCAAGAATCTTCCAGTAATGGGTAATGCTATTTGAGTACTTCCAAACATAGGATACAACATAATAGTTAGATAAAAGAATCAAAATAATTTTGGATTTCCACTGTCAAAAAACTTGCACAAAAACGTACTGTTTGTTCTGTGTATATCTTGGAAAAGAACAGCGACAACTGTATCTTAATATTATAAATGCGAACGTTTGGATGGATGTTTGTTTAAAGGTATCTCCCAAAGGGCTGCAAGGATCTCGCTTAAATTCGACATAGATGTAGAACATAGTCTGGAAGAACACATAGGTTACTAATTAATATGTCTATAAATGTTTCGGCATTATAATATCGATAAGGAAGATCATAACACAATTTTATAACAAAGAACTTCTTTGTTAACGATACAATGAGAGTAAATTGTCAAACGAAAGTGGTGACGTCATCTAAGGCTACGCGGTGCGATGAGTCAGCCAGCGCGGCGACACATGTATGGTCACATACAAGTCACGCGGGGGCGTCACCCGACCCACATACGATGAAAAACTATTATAGAAATATTTATGCCAACAAAGTAAAGGAAAGTGAATTCGTGAAAAAGTTTGGTACCATTTGTTAGGTTTGCGCGCAAGGTCACAATTGGCAAATTAAGAAAGCTAAGTTAAACTGTCCAACGGATTTCGATAAAACTTGGCAAGTATCGAACAGTCGAAGAGATGAAGCCGTCGAGCCGCTAATAATGAAATAAAAACTCATAATTATTTTTGTTTGAATTAAAAAAGAAAATGCAAAGATTGCAACAAACATATCAACTTCATAACTGCCCGCATGTTTTGCAAAAGAGTTTATTAGCAATGTATTCAATAACTTTTGTAATAATTTATAAATTACGAATCTAGTTTAATAATTTTACGATAGTAAACGATAGTGACATTTTGGAGTTGCAATTTAGTCATCTTAAATATAATCTTGCAAGATTGATAAACTGTGGAAAGTTAGAAAGCGAAGATGACTTGTGAGTCAGCGCTACCGAGACACATTAAACGGGTTAATTGCTTTGCCGACAGTAAGCCAAATATTGAATTGCGTCCAGACAACTTTGACCTTGTCTGCAGTGAAAGCAGCAACGTGGATACACTGGCTAAGTTTAAAGTCACATTTCGTGATCTTTCACATTAATCTTAAGCCATGGTGAAGTTCTAATACGTCTTCCAAATAGTCTACTGTCGTGTGATTTCGTTTATACAACTTTGAAAACATCAATTCAAGTTCCATAGAATCTGTCAGAGCTAGAATTTTGTTACTCAACGCACCTGATAATAGAAACATAATAACATAACTTACCTTTTTAAATGTATACAAATTCAATGTATATTATAATCATCTTCTTTATTACTTATAAATATCAAATCAGATTTCCAGTTATATAACTTCGTTATAATTTGCTTCGCGTCGTTTCGATATCAAAGCACACAAAGCATGGTTTGCACTATTCCTTTAATTTCCCACGGGTACACTTGAATATTAAACATTGAACTGCTGCACTGTAGGATGTATGATTACATTTTAAATTCAAATGTAATATACTTATATTATTTACTACTAACTAAATTAATAATATAAATAAAGTATTTACTGTAGTAACATAGAGTTGCCCACTGACCGATCGACCCAATGGTACACTGATAATCGTTGTCTTCCACCAATGTTCTTAAATCCATAATTAAACGAAATTATATCATCATCAGCTCACTATACGTCCCCTCTGAGGCGCTCGGATTTTACCCTAAGTTAGGACTGTCTAGGCCATAGTGAACGACACTGATCAAATGCGGTTTGGTTGACACAATTATTTTCTTTGAATCTTTCTAGTTTCTTTGAATTTTCCTTCACCGTAAGAACGTCTGATAAATGTACATATGTCAATAAACCCAAAGGTACACGAAAGTATATACAGTACACATAAAACATTCGACTATTCATTCCTTCGACCAGTGAGCTATCATAAGTTGGATAACTTAAGATCTACAATTACTGGTACTTGTCCGTAGATGGTATACTGAACCCTACCGCATCCGGTCACTTGTCCCCTCAGTTAAAATGGTCACGCATCACGCACTATGCGTTTTCAGCACCTGTACTAATATATCCTCATACATTGTTTACATTGTGTTACTCAAGTGTGGTTTGTGTCGTTTAAAATGTATCAGGTATTTTTACTTTTAACGCTTATGAAGTATTTTTAGATTATTCACGTAGACTCCTTTAAATGTTATTAAGAATTCTAATCAAAAATGCTCTTAGATGAACTGTTCATATTAGTCTTAAATCTGGTATGAAAGAGGAAAGTATTCAACTGTATTAGAATCATGGCAAATGAAATCTCTGGTCTCTGACTACACAATCAGGTCAAGGATGTTAGTAACTGTTAAATGTTGCCATCCAACAGAAACTAATTTATATAAACATCTTTGACTAGTTGTCAGCCACTGCTGCGTCTCTTTTATTAATTAATAATGTGTTTATAAAGGATATATTATAAATCACTAACGATCACCAATAGAGTAACAGGACTACTGTTTTAAACTAAACACCATTGATATAAACATAATTAAATATGTAAATTAAACCTTATCCAATAAACTTAAAGTTGTTAATTAAATGTACATCTTAATAAGACGATAATCCAATAAGGAAGTATTAATCAGCGGGTCAAGTTACCTCGCTAGTAGAGGTCAAGTTGACGTGACATTGACCTCCGTGTGCAATCGTCTCTAGGCGACCAGCAACCAAACAAATAACCACCAAGGGTAAAGCACACAATGATTTTCATTCACATTACGAAAGCTGTCGAAGTACAAACTAAAACCAAACAGAAATTTTCTAAACCTAAATTTTACCTATTACAGTGTAAAAATGCATAAATTAATATAGTATTTTGAAAGTAGTGTCAAAATAAAATAGACCCAATGGAGGTACGTTACTTTAATAAACCCATGGATCAAGTGAACTGGTGGCAACGAAAAAATCGGTGGAGTCCTGGCAGTGTTTCCTCGATATCCTTGGAGGGAGCTGATCCTATTGACATAAGGAATGGTTGGCTAACACTTTCTGAGCATCAGGTAACAATTTATTTTAAAAAAAATGAAAAATCAGATCCAAATATAAAAAATCGAACCGTTACGATTTAGGGTGGTTTAACATGAGAGAGTAGACCAAGGGAGATGCTTAATTTTCTCCGGTGTTGCAAATGTCCTTGGGGTCGGTTCAACATTCAATTTATTCTATCCTTCATTTCCCTGCTCGTTTATCCCTTTCTTCTATTAAAAATGTTATATAATGACTATATAAGTACTAACACTAGTATATAAGAATCTAGTACATAAGCACTACATAACTTTATATCGAATCATTTTGCTATTTACTCCATTTTGTTATATAATATCATGTAAGATAACTAATACTAATATATAAGAACCTAGCACATAAATATTTCAACATCCCTTTGTCTTAAACTATTTTGCTATTTTCGAAACATTGTATTTACCGTTGATAAGTTAATATGTATTTGTTTAAACATCGATAACTACCATTTCCTAACTACTTGTTTACAATTCTCACAAACTCTGTCAAAACAAACTCCTAATTATCTATTTACGATTCCTCTAATTCTATCAATAAGTCATTTGAGAGTATTGTTTACACAATACCCTTATATATACTCTATGTCTAAATTATATTAGGTCATTCACTGTTTCAACGTACTGCTGTTAACTTGTAATTTTATCCTTGTAAAATAAATTATTTTTATTTAAAAGTTTTTGTCACTTGGCCATATAACAAAAATCTCTTATGATAAATAATTAGTTTATTATTTACTTCAGTATACTAATAGTGAATACTAATTCACGTTCGCGACTTTTGTTATGTTTGCGACTTAGTCATGTGGGCAGGCAACCTTCGTTACATCACACCTCCGCGTCGACCTCGTTGAATCATAATGTGGACAGGTTCGCAAAACAATCAACTCCTTTATATTGCTTATTAATATTCTTACCTTTTGTATTAACAACCATACACGTAAGTTTATTTGCTCTATATCCATTATCTACCTATTGTTTTTATCCATAATGGATACATGGATACGTGTAATTATTAAATTTAAACAGTTGACTCTTACACCTACTGAAGTTGTATATAAAAATTTAATTAACATCAATATGGATAAAAAATAATATACTAAATATAATAAATAAAAATTATGAAACATTTGTTTCACAACGCTAAGATCTTGTCAAGTACATATTATGTGTGGGACATAAACTTAGTTGTCGCCCATAAAAAGAATAAGGAAGGAAATCATTGACAACACGCCTACTGCAATAGATATGATACTCATTGATATCCTTGTAGCGATGGAATAAGGTTTTATATGTCCGTGTAAAGTATACACATATGTGAGAAGAAAATAAACCGACCCGCACTGGTGATAGTTGACTATGGCTTATTCATCCCTAACTTGGGTTTGCTCGTATTGGAAAATGTAAGAGCTGATGACGACATGTAAAAGCAATATTACGATTTATATTAATTGCAATAGATTCATGTTTGAACTTGCAGTTAGTATGCAAGTAGCAATTGTGGATTCCAGTAGATTATTAGTTTTTGGAAAACATGGATACTTGTCAAATCTAGATCTTGTACGAGACATTTTTTTACCGCCACAATTTTGTTAGTCTTAGTGTGTACTTTAGCTGTCTGAACTAAGAACTTTTTACATTGTAACTAAGGAAATAAAAATGTTAGATTTAATTCCCAGGCGTAAGGTCGATGACTGGTGAGTCAGTGCAGCCGTGTAAGGGCATTCTAGTTCTCAGCTTCACATCTATATGTATGTACATGTGGCTCGCCTTGGACGTGCACAGCCCACACCGCGATATGCAAATGGATAGAAACATCTTTAATCGAGTTTATAGACGTAGGTTTTGCATACCGACTTATTCGAGAAAAATGTATTTAGTAACGAACGTCTTTTTCTTGTGATGCCTCTCCGACTAACGAAGGTTGGCGATTAGTTCTCCATATTTTTTCTTGTCACTTACGAGGCGAAATAGTTGGGCGGCACTCGCAACCTCTGTCTACTCTCGGATGTTGCGCAACCAGGACTTCTTTCTACGACCAACACTTCTTTTACCAGGAACTTCTCCCATCAAGATGAGTTGAATCAGATTGTATCTGTCGTGCCTAAGCACTTGGCCGAGGTAAGATACTTTTCTCATCTTGACGGTCTGCAAAAGTTCCCATATTTGATTGACCCTTTTTTTAGTAACGAACGAAGACTAATAATTCCATGATTGTTACGATACGGTATTCACCGACCAGTTTCGGCCTTGAATTGAGAAATTTAGAGCGACACATATCACATATACCATAAATGTTTATTGCATTTCACTTTAATTAAAATCTCTTATGTAGGACTTTGTACAGAAAACACCATATTTGAAGTACCAGTCCGTTCTTAGCACGAAATCTCTTTAAAAACCTTATAAGGTAACCGAAATTAAATGATTTCCTTATCAGGATATTCACGAATTATTTATATTTTTATCTTAATTTAAATACATTTTGCCATCCCTTTATACCTATTTGAAAAGTATTTTGTACAGTTGTCACGACATTTAAAGTTAAAAGTTACGACAAAATGTGGTAAAGCCATCAATTGACTACAAAATAATGGGTTGACCACATGTGGTAGTTTCCAAAGTGGTGGCAAGCGCTCCCGCCCACATCAGTGCGACATATTTATGACACTTCAGTGCACAATATTCCTTTCACTTTATTGACACTTGAAGTGAATGGAATCGATGTTTTAAAACTCGATTTAGTATCGATTTCAAAATCGATACGTATTTGGAAGATTGCATCTATAGATGATTTATATTGGATATTTTCTTAAATGTTTTTTGCAAGTTTAAAGTTAAAATTTACATAGTTTGTTACGTAATATAAATACTTTATTTCTATGACATTTCCTTACTTTTTACAAAGTTTGACAATGAAATAACAATGGTTTATTGTAAATTACAATATTAGCCCACAAGCAAGACAATGTCTGACGGCCTTCAATACTGCTGGCACTGACGGAAGTGATTCGATACAATAACTTTAAAAATCTTTAAGTTGTCTCCAGCTAAGCGTAGGCATTAGGAGACTAAAAGCAATTCATTTAGTGCAAGGTCATATTTACTTAAAGTGATTGTTTTGCTAACGAAGTCGCGGGCGATCGCTGGTTAATAATAAATTAGCAATGTCAACATGTCACAATATTTAATTTTACCCGGATAGTGTCCTACATCCGTGCTTCTAAGGACATAACCTAAACAAAGCAGGGCGCCGTATAAGGAAAGTTAACTGCGGTAACTAAGCCCACTACTATTTGATCTGTGCAATTTGACTAACTGATCTACCCACAGTTTATTAAACTGGAATCGATAACATCTCAATGATTTAATTAGGTCGTATTTGCTCCAATTATTGTTTGTTGGGAAGGAATAACGGCTTTATGATTTTCAATTGCAATTTTAAAGGACACGTAACTAGCTTAATGAAGAGACTTCCAGATTCTTTTACGGCCTCAGAATGTGAAGTTGCAAATCATTAAACCCTCCTTTATGAAGTAAGATAAATTTTCTCCATAGATTACCACTAACAGATTTATCTTGTCCTCAGGCTCGATTCCAACAGAAGCAGCTGCAGGAACGCGAGCTGAAGATCGCGTCATTATACGAGGCGCAGCAAGCACGCACGCTTGACAAGCTACGTCTCTCGCCTGCCACCAGCCCCAACAATCATACCAGCCCCAATGTACAGTCAACACATAACGTGCAGCCTGGCAAGGTCAGTACTTCACTATTACGTGAATCATGACAGCTAAAGTATCCATAGAACTTCCACAATAATTGTAATAAAGATCGGTTCTTACAGAATCTTAGTTCATTTGTGTAGTAAATCTATATTCAGTGACTTTGTGATATTCTGACACGTTCATTGCACATTTCTTTTTAATACATTTGTGTTGAAAATGTGTAAAACTACATCAATTATTCACTGGGAACTAAGAAAACACTAGCTGTAGATCATTATACTTCCTAGGTACGGCAAATGTTCGAAGAGCGCAGAACGAAGGCAGGTATAGACAAGAGCTACCCGCTGCAGCCCATACATAACACGGAGCGGGCGAAGCCTCGCGCGCACAACGGAGTGCCGCGCGTCGCCAACACCCGCACAACTCTCACCACAATCACCACACTCGACAGGAAGGCCGCCAAGACACATCTTGTTTCCAACACACATATAGTCAAGAAAGATATTGTGAGTACCTACACTTATTGCCGGACACACAGTCGTTACTTGAGGGAGTCCCTAAGTAACTGTTTTTAATTCCAAAAGTATTCCATTATAGTTGCTTATAAAATTTAATATTACATTCTTGAATTTCTTCGTCTCCGTCGTATTAACATTGTATTCGGTAAATAATTCAATAATTTTACCATTTCATTGTATTTTTTGCCATTTTTTTTTTCAGGTACACAAATCAGAAAACATCTTGAACGTCTCCGGTGATCTAAATCACAATCATGAGTTAGATTTGAATTCTATTAAACAATCGGTAAGTTTTATTTTATTACCGAACTTATAGATGGTTTCTGAGACCAAAATCCTTTTATCAAATGTAATAAGAGGGGTAACTATATTTTATATATAAGAATTTTGTTCTATTCTTGAAACCAACAATGAGTCAAAATTATTGATGAAGCGAAGCACATTTTCTCGCGATGTTACTATGATAAAAATATTTGTCTTCAAGAATCAACCGAATGGTGATTACTCTTACGTTGATGAAGTGGATAAGGCTGAAAACAATTGTCTCCTGCAAGATGAGACATTCCCAGAGGCGATGGCGCCCACGCCAACACCGCGCTCGCCTGAACCTAAAGCACAGGTTAAGAAATTCACACAGAGGTAAATATAACAAAACTCTTTCAGTAATATTTATGTTATAATTACTTAAAAGTTATTGCTATTTATAAACCTGTGTAGAAATCCAATACAAAAACGACCGACAAGTCCAACAAAGTCCAGGCCGCAGTTATCAAATGCCTCCACAAAGCGAGTCACCAGCGAAAGTAACGTAAGTAAAATGACTAATTATAATCATCATAGTATTATTAGGAAGTAACTAGAGTAGACTTAGTTCTCAAAGTCAGTAGTCGGAAGTGGTAAACGGCTGGTCACATCTTTTGAGTCAGCGACGCCAGGTACGGGTGGAAAGTCTGGGGAGGACCACAGAAGCGTTGGGAACCCCTCCGGGTGGACTGAAGACGTAGTACGGAAACAAGTCGTTGGATGAAAGGCGTAAGACCGTATACTGTGAAAGGTCTATTTTCTAGTAATGAACTAAGAAACGTTGATATGATGGTGTTTTTTTTAATTTAGCAGTAAAAAACAATTCCTATTGATCATCATCAACAGTCTTTATCTGCCCACTGCTGGACATAGGCCTTTCCCAATACCTTCTATAATATTCGGCCTCCACTTTTTTTTTAATTTTATGACCTGGTAACATAGACCTTTAAGTCATATATTATTTGGAGGTCCTCCACTTAATGTTCAATGGCAAAGATGAAAAAAATATATAATACTTTTCTCAGTGACATCTGTCACTTACTCTTTGATCAACTACAATACGTTCCATTTTATGCATATTGAAAATTAAAGACTACTTGATGTATTGATGACAATTGTGCGAAATTCAAATCAATGTGACACATGTTGTCATAATAGTAAACAAATCAAATTATTTGTATTTTAATAATAATTGTTTAAATAAATAATTATGCAGATGCCTGATAAATCAAGAGTGGCAACACAACGTGTCTCCAGCACTGTAAGTATTATTATATATTGTTAATTTGAATTATTAGATTTACGTGAAGTATTTGTGTTGTCATAATAGTAAACAAAGGTATCGAGAATCTTGTTGTGAAATTAAATTGTTTTGCAAAACATTGTTGTGACTTTTTTTGATATAAATCATAAGGTGGCAAACGAGCGAGCGGCCACCTAAAATCGCTGAAATAGCAAAGTGACCCTTGCCCATAGACATACGCAATTGCATATGCGTTGCCTACCTTTAATCGACGGAGGAGAGGATGCACAGAAAGGAAATATTTTCCCTTTCCATGCATCCTCTCATCCGGAAAGTCCACTTCCCATCCTTTCATTATAAGAAAAAGGGTGGGAAGGGAAAGAGGACTAACTGTGACTTAAATTGACTTCATTAATATGAAAATATGCTCAAAAATATGATCACCACTTTAAAATGTAAATGAAGTAAAAATCGAAACTTTTTTTTATATTTCAGGTACTTAAAAAAACACCTTCGGTAGGTTCTTGTTTTATTAAATTTTTATTATTTGATATTACGATTTGTTTTTATAATATTGCTAATTCTGATAAAAAATTAACTATTTTTGAATAATAATATAGTTATGCGTATTAAAATATTTCATATTTAGTTAATTCGATATGTATGACAGACGCCGGGCAGTAAAACCCGGTCGGGCACGTCAGTGGGTGCGGGGGGTAGTGCGGGGGTCGTGGGTGGTGGTGGGGGGGAGGCGTGTGGGGTGTGCGGGCGACGTTTCGCGAGTGACCGGCTCGCGAAGCACGAGGCCATCTGCAAGAAAGCGCACGCCAAGAAACGGAAGCCGTTCGATGTTCTCAAACATAGGCTGGCGGTAAGTTTGTGGATATATAAACAACAGCTTTTTCTTATCTTATGTTCTTAATGATGTCAAATGAAGATGAATACTGTTTTATATTTATGTATAGACACTAATAAATTGTCTTATATTGGCTACATGGAAAAGGGCACGGAAGCTGAAAATTTTAAGGCAAGCATAAATTTTATGGCACAATTCCTCGTCATCGTATCATTTTTATATCGATCATATCATATTGACATTTTATTACATCATCAATTGCAACACATTCTCAGTTTTCGATAACAAACACGCTTTAAATTTTGAAGAAAGCACTGAAATTATTGTTAAAATCCTTCATACTATTGTCTGGTTGGTCCAGGGTACGGAAGCGGAACCTTTTATCGGCAAGCTGCGCAAGGGGACGCAGGGCAGTGGTGGGGGAAGCGGGGCAGGCAGCGGGGGCGGGGGCAAGGGGTCGGGCAAGCAGCTGAACAGCACGTGGCGACAGAAGCACGAGGAGTTCATTCAGGCCATCCGTGCCGCCAAGCAGGTGCAGGCACATCTCAAGGCCGGCGGTCAGTACACGCTCTGTTCACATGTTCTTACTGTTCTATACATACCTTTCAGACTGAAGCCTCTAATATCTTTCTTTTTAGACCTAGATCCTAAATGAATCTGGTCACCAATCCCATTGCCAACCTTCTCGCTTCCAAGTTCTACTCGTCTAAAGAGGAACACCGTTTATGTCCCGCATGAGTCAATCTGCCTTTCAACCCTTTAAATGCTATTAGAAAATTGTTCTATATAAAATTGATTTTTTTTATCGTTTGACTGGTATTTGATTATATCCATTAGATATAAAAATAAAACATTAAGGACAAATTGTTTGTTTGTTTTCAGGTAAACTGAGCGACTTGCCCCCTCCCCCGCCGTCTGAGAACCCGGACTACGTGTCGTGTCCTCACTGCGGCCGGCGCTTCAACCAGGCCGCCGCCGAGAGACACATCCCCAAGTGCGTCAACTATCAGTTCAACAAACCCAAGAATAACAAGAAACGATAACTTACACTACACCAGTAAGTACATTGGTTATATCAACAGTGGCCATTTGTCTGAACAAACTGTCACATTTTAGTTCCAAATTTATTGTTAAAACTCTTTCTTATCTTAAAAGATGTTTAAAGATTGTTTGGCATATAAATTTAGATATTTTATGTTATTTGTGTTTGTAAAACGATTTTGACAAATACATCGATTTGACTTCAAATTTGACAGATTGACAGTACTCATTTGATATTGTTACTAAATTTGGAATGATTTCGGATGTAGAAAGAATTTAACACGTTCAATGTTAAGATTTTTTTCTTATAGTAAACTCCCACCACGAGTCGGTGGCAGTGAACGTGTTAATTTTAAATTGTATTTGGGAGATTGTTTAATAATTATTTGAAAAATGCATTTAAAACTGTTTGCTGAATTGTTACGAAAAATTTATTATAAAATTTGAAGAAATTTTTATGAGCACTGAAATTCCACTCTTATTTGCATTCAGTTACTACCTAATTTCTATTAAGTTCTTATTCAGCCATAAATTATAAAATAACATTAAAAGTGAATTTCTTTAGATTAGAAAAATCTAGAATTAACAAATTATAATTTAAAAGTATTATTTTCTTAACAAAATGTTTGATAAATTCGCATTTAATATGTAAATTTACTATTTTTAAATTTTCGATTTTCAAAAGTGATATTATTAGATGATTTATTCTTTGCATATTTTTTACTTTTAATATGAAATTATATAGTATTTTAAAACATAATGTAAAGAAGCTTTCTTTTAATATAACATTAACTTTTAAGTTATTATAGAAAAAATATCCTAATAATAGTAAGTACTAGTAATTTTTTCTGCATATCTTTTTTCATATTTTCCAATGTTAGTCAAATTAAAATTGTTTATAAAATGCCATGTTTCAAACATTCGGTGCGCTTATTCGAGTATATTTCATGATTCTCTTAGATTATAGAAAATTAAGAAAAATACAATAATTTAGTTTTCATAGGCTATCATTTTGTAATCTAAAGCAAGAATTTTGCTTTTTTAAATCGTGATAAAAAAACTTATGTATTTTGACTACAAAGACACGAATATTGATAATGTATTTAACTTTAGTACGCGAGGTTTAGTTTTACCTATATTTGTACAAACGCTTTATAAAACGCTAACATTTCGAATGTCAGTTTTTAATAAATAATTATTAATTTTTATAAGGTTTTTTATTTCCATTTTCATATTTCAATTTAAAAACTTACTATCTTTTTTTCTCAAACAAAAGAAATTAAAGACGTTGTTTGTTAATGGAGACTTAACGTAACAACAAAGTTCCTATGTTATTTCAAAATAAAACAAACATATCAAACTGCAATATTTATTAAGCTTCACATTAAATTAAAAAATGCTAAATTAAAACCGCACGTATTTGGCGGCGGCAAGCGAATATTTCGCTACGAGGGCGGTGCTGTCGCGGGGGGCGCGGCGGTCGCTGCAGGGGGAGCGGGGGGTTATTCCTCTACAGCAGCGTTGGGTACGAAGGAGAGCAGCAGCGCAGACTTTGCCGGCACCAGCACTGAGGCCGCCTCCACCTCCATGTTCACAGTGTAGCTGCACATATCAATAACTCATATTACTCATGAGCAGGCAAAAAATGAGTTCGCTAAACTAAAAATTAAATGCCTTAATGGATTATGTGTAGAGTAGGGGTAATAATTATCCAATGTTCTTACTGTGAAGGAAAACATCGTGATACAATCGAAAAAATCACCCCTAATTTAGGTTAGGCACCCGAGCCTCTTAGTTGGAATATATAGGGAGCTGATGATGATGATGAGGGGTACTGACTTAGTCTGCAGCGCTGCGGCGTGCGAGACATGGTGCACGGCGAGGCGGGCGGGCAGGGCTGAGAGTGCGGGTGCGGGCGCGGTGAGGTTGGCGTGCGCCGTCTCACCCGCGTTGTATACCGCTACATAACCCGTGTGACCCGCCTTCCATCTGTCAACATAATTACAAATCTTACTGTCAGTGTGTAATTAAAAAGTTTCAACAACTTTACTCCTACCAACTAAATTCACCGGATCTATCGTAAAATGTATTGTTAGCAGAAGGTATTGGTACTTTGGTATTACCTGGCGCATGCAATGAGGTTATATTGTCCGTCCTGGTCAGGCACAGCGGCCACGCTGTAGCGGCCGTGCTCCACGCTCGCGTCACCGCGCAGCGACCACACGCGCTCCCATGACACGATCTGACAAACATAAACAAAAGGTAAATTATAATATAATGCTGAAACACACGTACAAAAATATGGCCATTTTATAAAAAAAGGAAACAACAATATGCAAATATTACCTAAACACGAGCAAAAGGTAAACTACTACTAAAAGTGAATTCAATAACGACGTCGACATAAACAACAAACTAAACCACATGAATTTCTATATAAACAAACATTTTATATCAACTCATTATTAATATTGTTTCAAACTTAATTTTATATGTAACAAGTTGTGTACTCACCTCTGTGTCGTTATGGGCGAGCAGCTGGCTACTGGCGAGCACGGGGGCGGCGGGCAGCAGCGCTGACAACATCCACACCTCACTCTCCTCACCATCCTCCACCTGGACAACACCACAAAAAAGTTAAATTTGCAACTACTAATGGACATACTAAATCTACTCTTAATGAGTACTGAAGGAGTGTGAGTGGGTACCTGTAGGGCGGGCCAGTAGGGCAGGCGCGTGTTGAGCGCGGCGGCGAGGTCCGCGGGGCGCGCGGCGGGGAGCGGGGCGGCGCTGGCGGGACGCAGCGCGCCCGACACGTTGGCACGCAGCAGGAACAGCTCGGGCCGGGTCATCTCCGACAACGTGAACACTGTCTCACCTGACACAACACAACAAGCGATGAGGATTGTTCCAAAAATACTTTAAAAAAGCATAGACAAAAATCTAAATAGTCACTTTTATATTTCACATTTCTTAAGTAATTTTTAAACGATAAATAAATTTAAATATAATAAGAATCGAATGCTTCATTCTTAAAAATCAGGTAAACTTCTAAGTCTATAATAGGGAAGGAATATCATTACAAGGATGTATCAGTGTGGGCGTACCTATGCCGGTGTTGGGCGGGGCGTGGTCTACAAGGTGTGCCCAGTGCTGCAGCAGGGGGAGGAGTGCGGGCTGGTCGCGCGAGTGCCGGTGCTGCCAGTACGCGTGCTGGGAGTGTGTCGCGCCGAGCGCCGCACCACTGCGCTCCGGCTGCTCCTCCGCCAGCGAAGAGTTCACCACTAAGTATCGGGCATCCATCAATCTGAGAAAGACACCACCATTTTTTGACATTAATATCGAAATAAATACGTTTTGATCCGCCTAGTAACACTTGAATCCACCTTTTGTTGTAAATGATATTTTGGTATTTTTAACTTTATGACAATGTGTGTGAGTTACCAAGTATTATAAGATTCAAAGTTTACGGCGGCTCGTGTTTAATGGGGAGAAAAACAGAATACAGTTGTTCCTGGAGTCACCTACTTAGGGCTTTCAATTTTTATCCGCATTGCGAGCGCGTGTCTTCGTAGATGGCTCTTGTACTTGTACTGAGCAGTGTGGTGTATTGCAAGCTGCTATAAAGTTTGTATGTAATTATATGAATGTACCTGACGCCGTAAGCGCCGGCCTGCATCCACAGCTTGAGGACGTCATCAAAGCGGCGCACCACCTCGGGGTTGGTGAAGTTGAGGTCTGCCTGTTCCCTCGACAGCTGGTGGAGGTAGAACTGCTTGCGCCGCTCGCTGTATGACCACGCCGACTCGTCCTGTTTTGATATCTGAAAATAAATCATATCTAATTTCATAAGGATGCATGAATAAAACGGCTATACATACTCTTTTATGGAAATTTTAGTGTAAAGTGAACTAGATCTAATTTCAAACTCTTTCTTTTTTATATTCTTTTATGTTACACCAATATTTAAAGTAGCATGCGCAATATCAGATACAAGATTTCGAGCCGTCATAAAGTTTGGATATTAATGTACCCAGTTGTTTGGTGGGTTAAGTGTGTGATCCTCCCCGAAGCCTGCGCCGTCCGCCCACAGGAAGTACTGCTCGTAGCCGGCGCTGCGGTTCTCACTCAGAGCAAACCACGAGTGGTTCGTGCCCACAGAGTTAGCCGTCAGGTCCACGATCACCCTGCACAACACACAGACAAAATTCAATGAAAGAAAGAAAGAAAAAATTGCTACCATCCGCATCATACACAAAAAAACATAAAATGATAGAAGGGAATTGATAATTAAAAAACCAAATTGCCTGCTTTGGCCTAAAACGGACTTGATTAACTCACTTTATGCCGTAATCCTTCGCTTTGGTGACAAAATCTTTGAACTTCTGGAGACAGCTGGGTTCCTCCAGCACTTCGTAAGTATCCTTGCAGACGTAAGTGAAGATGCCTTGCACCTGGTTGCTCTTCAGCTGCGGCAGTTCTGCCTCCAGCTCTTCAAAACTCTCCACAGCGGACATGTCCACTAGTGGACCTTTTTCGTACCTGGTTTATAAAAAATTATTTATCACTAACTGTCGCTCGCGACTCCGTCCTTACGGAATTAAAGAAAACTTTGTAGCTTGTGTGTTTTTCCAAACTATATTTAACATCTATGCCAAATTTCAGCGAAATCCAAACATCCATTCTTGAGCTATCTTTTAGCAAACATGCATCCATTTAATCTTTCGCATTTATAATATTAGTAAAATTACTGTTTGTTTGTCAGTTTTATTTATCCACACTGGACGAGGCGTAAACACATACGGACAAGATGTAGACAAACAACGATTTTGAGCTATGTCAGAAAAATGTAGGTTTATAATACCAACCAGGTTTTAGGCGGTGGTGGAGCGCACTTGGGCGCTTGCAAAATAATAGCGATGGCGGCGGCCAGCATGCACAGCCACAGCGACCAGAACAAGATGAACATGAACCAACGCAAGCGAACCCAGAACGGGTCCTCTGCGTACTTCATCAGCTCCTCCTTTGTCAGGCCCGTGAATTGCTACAGACAATAACAAATATAACTTTCAGTATGTCACGTAAAAAGGTATGGTAAAAGTGACTAATCTTACGTTTGCTACTCTGTGGGTTACACTGTCATTGCCTAAGAAGATATGGATGGATGGATGGATATCTAAACCAGCTGTCGCCCGCGACCCTGTCCGCGCGAAATTTAAAAAAAAACTTAATTAGAAGCCTATGTGTTCATCCAGAGTATGTTCTACATCTATGCCAAATTTCACCGAGATCCATACAACCGATCTCGATGTACCTTCAAACAAATAACCATCCATCCATCCAAACTTTCGCATTTATAATATTAGATTTAATCTATGCTTTCTTACCCTCTTATTAGCGTCGAGCTCGATGTTGGCATCTCCGTTCCTATGGTCCTCGACCACGTACCGGGCATCGGCCATGTCAACGCGGGTGACGATCTTAGCTTCCTCTTCCTTGCTAAGCAGCTTCTCTTCTTCCGCAGACACCTTTTCCTTAGACTTAGACAGGCTCGTCTTCGACTTGCGAAAGTCTGTGGAACAAGTTTTTGTTAAATCGAATAGAGGCGATGTTACATGAAGACATGTAACTTGTAATATTTTCTAAAAAAAACATGTTAGAATCAATGGGAACATAGCCGTCCAATTCCGATCAGTCTACCGATCAATCGGCGCAACTTGATTTCGCTACCTAAACAAATACATTAACATCCATTGTAATTATTATTAGAGTAGGTATGTTTTATGGAAGTATTTCGAGTGTAAACCCACCCAATGTGAACTCAGATCGTCTCTTATCCATCGATAAAGTTAAAGTGTGTACACACAATTTACTTTAGAATCAACATCTTACAATTGGCATGTACACGGTCTTATCTTGTGACGAATGTTTGAAACGATCAGAGAGAAAATAGTTAGGGTACTTTCACAAGTTATGTACGAACGTGTATTATATATCTAATGAGATATTATTTCTCTGATTTGACATGCAATGTATTAGAGCAAATAGGAAGTCAACGCGTTAGATTCAAATTCAACTCGTAATAAATTATTTGACGATATTTATGTCTTCAAGAGAAAATAATTTAGGCTTATAAAATAGGTCAAGAGCATATATAAAATATCGTTAAAAAAAACCAGAAACAATACGTTAAATCCATTGTTCGTTGTATGTCAGAAAAGTTTAAGTTATAAAGCCCTACTTTGGGCCCTACGAGTGAAGATGATTGATATAAAACGACCAAACAGCAATTTAATAGCTGCCATACAACTTTCTTGAGATGATGAAACTTCCAAACCTATATTATTTCACTTTATCACATCGCATTGTTTAATTATTTTTCAACAACACTTATAAATAAAAACAAAATATTCACATAAATATAATTTAAAGTCTAATTAAAGTCATTTTTGGAAAAAATGACTTTAATTAGACTTTAAATTTAACATTACGTTTATCAATTATTTTAATTGATTAATTAAAACATACTCCACGTTAATGTGTACATACCTATAGTCGTTTATGCGTATGATCTATGACTACGATATATGGGAACGTGTGCTCCCGACACTTGGTGATAAAGCACTGGAAAGTCGATGGACTGCGGCCGACGAGAGACGTATGTAAAGATGCGTTCACATATGAAAGTGTTTTCAATACAAAACATTTTCATATCTTAGTTTGATTTCTATGTTTCGTTGAGGTACTAAAGACAAAGAATCTAATATGTATCACATACTTTCTATTTGTCTTAGCTCTTCTCTTATTATCCATATTGGAAAACAGCTGAAGATGATAAACATTGTGTATGTAATATTCGTTTAAATGTGAACTAATGAATCCATATTCGGAAGTCCTCTACACAATTAAGTTTACTGATGAAATCTCCGGATTATATTCTCAACATTTGGCTGATGACCACCGCTTTAGTTCATAAGAGCGAGGCATCTCGAACGCAATAAATAATGCTGTTCCGGGAAGCGTCAGGAATGTGTGTGCGACCACACGACACATGAAAGATAGGACAGTATTATTTGGTAGCTGGATGCGAGTATTGGTAGTTGGGGAGTTGGGGGGGGGGGTAAAATAATAATTTGAATAACGAAAGTGGTGTATTATTTGGTTGTAAACGAAGCCTAAAAATAAAGAAGGCAATGAGATTTAAACTAATCTGTATCTCGCTGACACCACGGTTTCTCTATAAGCTCACACTATGTTTTATAAATATTATGGTCTCATTGAGGTTTTAAAGCATATAAAAATCAAGTCCCAATTTTTTTCAATATCTCTGAGAGAAAGCGCCGAAAGAAATTGTCCCATTATTTTAGAATACTGCGTGGACACACTGTAGAAACAAGCCGGTCGCAGCGGGGAACATGAAAATTCTTCTTTGAAAAGCTACGACCAAAAAAATTGCAAATTCATCTTTGGAAGCGTGTTCAGACAACACCAAATTAAAAATAATTAATCATTGCCAGTCATTACATTTAAAAATAAAACTGCCCACTGCATACAGTAAGCAGAAACAAGATTTTCGAAAAAAAAAAGATTTTGAAGTAAAAAACTTAAAATTGAACACAATATCTTAAGATTTTAAAAGCTAATTACCGTGGGTTTCTAGGATCAAAATCTCTGTATTTATCTATAGATATGGTCATCTCTTAATAGACATAATTGACAAAAAAATGAGATGAATATGTTTTATGCAAAGAATTAGGTCTCAGAAAAAGACGGTTAGTCAATTACTTAGCTAAGTCATGTCAAGAAATGTTCGAATAATCAGTCAATAGCTAGAGTAAACATCGTTAGATGGTTACGAGGCCGTGGACACATACAATGGGTTAACGAGAAACTGTAATTACAGTTTAAATGCTGTCTAACGATAACCAACAGTTATCATAGTATTTATGTCTTTGTACTTTGTATTTGTCATCTTAAATTAATTACCTACTGATATATAAATGAAAGATTTGTTTATATGTAATAAACTATATATATAAAAGAAAGTCTTGTTAGTTACACTATTTATAACTCAAGAACGGCTTTACCGATATGGCTGAAAATTGGTGAGGAGGTAGCTCAGAGCCAGGAGACGGACATAGGATACTATTTATTCATTTTTTTTTTAATTTATGCCCTGAAGAGCTGCTTTTTATTTAACTTACTACTATTATAAATGCGAATGTTTAGATGGATGTGATGTGGATGGATGGGTGGACTACACTAATTAAGTTTTTTTATATATCCACGCGGACGGAGTCGCGGGCGACAGCTGGTAAACTATAAAATTACATTCTCATTGGAAAGCAATTAGTAAATTATAGTTAGCTTCAAGAAATTCCCATCGGAGATTCAGTTATTGATAGGTAAACGAAGAGGTCTAGATTAAGCATTTTAATAATTTCTAAGTGTATCTAAATGGCTACAGCATTTAGACCTAGATTCGATCTATACAGATTGAATAAAATGCATTATACAGTCCCGGTGGAAAATTACTACCGCAAACTTCATTTTTTGTCTAATTTTCCTCATGATATTTAAACCAAGCTACACAAATCTTCATATTTTCCAGTAATTCATCTAGAATTAATAGAATTAGTTACATTTAAAACATTTAATGGGAATTCCATGAATGATTAATCATAATTTTAAAACGCATAGCATAACATACGCGACAATACAAATATTTAAAACTAACTGTCGCCCGTGACTCCGTCCGCGCGGTATTAAAAATCCGAATTAGTACACTATGTGTTATTCCAGACTATCTTCTATATCTATGCCAAATTTCAATGATATCCACACGGCCGTTCTGGAGATATCTTATAACATCCATCCATCTAAACTTTCGCATTTATAATATTAGTAAGATAAGAAGTAAGATCGTTTTGTAGTAGTGATCGTTTAATAAAAATTTTTAATTAAACAAGTAAGCTTTTAACTAGGTAATTTTAGACATTATTAATTACAATCCTTTGGCGCGAATGACGTGCTCTCGTTACAAAGTCTAGTGTTAGAATTATTAGTGATGGGGCATAGACCTCGACATTTTAGTAAAGCTAGTGTTGTGCCAGTACACCGGCACAGTATTGGATTTTCTTTCTTACAGTAAGAACAAAAGATGTCCAGAAATCTATGTAATTGGTTCACAAAAATTTTAATTAAATAAAAGTTTGTCAAATTCAAAGTAGGTGCGGTAAGGTGCGAGATTTTTCCAATGTCATGTATTTATTTAGCGCATGTCTGTCGAGTTAACAGTATGATTGGACAAACAAAAGGACGCTGCTTCCTGCTTCCTTATTTCGTGCAGTATTAACAAAGGGTTAATAAAAATTCCAGCAACTATTCAGAAACTTTCCATCGTTATCCATACTATGTCACAAAAGGGTTACAGCCTAACAATCACTACGCTTTCAAATAAAGCCGTAAAATTATAAATCCGTAAATTATTATAAAATCATCATACATATTTTAATTGCATTTATTCATAAGATGTATGAACATCTTCGTCTAATGACTCTTCGCTTGCGGTACTTATAAAAGATTTGACCATATGGAACAATATCTTATAACTAATACAATGACTAACAAGATTAAAGGGATAAAATAATATTATTTACATTCTTACCGTGTAAATAAATCAATTCAAAAGAACTTTGCACATTAAAAAATTTAAACACATAACCTGTAGATTCAGGGATATCCTTGGGATTGTTGCGAGCTCTTGTTGGCTGTTTTTTATAATTGTTCCTTCTGGCATGGACCACCAGAGAGCCAAGGCGGCCCGAGTTTGCGGACCGCATAGGACCGGACAGATGTAGCACACTGGAGCGAGTTAGCGTCGTGTGAGCTCGGAGCACGACCACGGTTATGCTCCATTACTGATATGCGACTAGGGTTGTGCCAACCAATAAACTATGGGACGATAACTATTTTTGATAACTAAACTAACATCCTGATGTTCCATTAAAATAAGTACAGTGGGTATATCAACAAATAAACTTTAGTGATAATAAAATGATTGAACGCATATATTTATGTAAGCATGACCTATTTGGAAACATGAAAACTAATTATATTATAATTCACGAAGATATTGAAAAGTTTGTACCATTTTCCCTCATTTGACGTTACACTATAAAAAGCAAAAAACTAGGACAAAGAATTGTCGTTGGTTTGTTTTTTATAACATTCGTTCCTAATAATTGCTTAGCCAAACGCAAACAAATCACGACATAGCCTTTTGCTTTATTGAAATATTTATAAGCGTAAAAATGTTTAGCGTCGCAGTAATACATTTTGTTTTTGACAACCCTATGCGCCCTCCAATTTCACAGTTAATGTCCAAGTCATACTTCTGTAGTCTGTATATAGTATGCAAAGTTTTTGTTGTTTCATTGACCATGACTTAGTGAATTTCCATTGACAAAACATGCGTACAAAAACATTGTTATCTCTGTTGTTTTCAAAGAGAATGAAAGTGATGACAATATATTTTTATTACAGATGACAGTGGAAACAATAAGTATTTAAATGAAAACACTGTAAAAAGAGTTGCTCCTTGGTTATGTTATAAAACTAAGCTATGAGAAATAAAAATAACTGACCAAAATGCTTATAATTGAAAATGATTTGGTGACGTGTATTTTCTTCCTTTGAATACAAAAATAATAAATGCAAAAGTAAAAGTACTTTCATCTGCAACACCAATCTCAAATAAATTTGTAAAAAATATAGTTTATCTATTTCTCAGTGAGAAAAAAGAAATTAAAAAAAATCACCATTCATTGTGTTAGAAAAGACTAATGACTATGTTATTTATTGTACAAGTATTTTTTAAATAACTTTCACACTTAAGTCACCGGAGAGCAAATTGTAAAAATATCTAGGTCATTGACTATGTCAGCAAACTCAGGTAAAATATTTCTATCTCTATCGTTTCAATTATGCTTAAACGATAGACAACCAATTGTTTTAAAAGTTTGATCACAATATTCAGTAAAACAATAAAAAACTTAATTATTTTTGGTTTATTTATGTAAAAATTTATTAAAATCCTATGTATTTACACCAGTGATAACTACAATATGTCTGATTATATAAAATATACATGTAAATTCATTTACAATTGTAATTTTGTCTTGAAGTTCTCTTCAGCAACCTCCATGAGAACTCCTGAGTTTCTCAAGAAATTCTTCAAACAGTTTATTCCTTTCTCTTTGAATATTATTTGATTCTTCTACAATATTTATCAATCTATCTAATTTTTCTTCCACCAATCTTTGCCTATCCTTAATTTCTAACGTAACTTTTCTGAATTCTGCATTCCGTTTCCTTGTCAATCTTCTCCGTACTTCTTCATTTTGTCCACTAGATGTTTCCCCATTTTCATGACTATCTTCAAATTTTGAAGGAGAACTTATTGATAGTAACGCTTTAGCTATACTCTCATTGGAGCCTTCTTGCAGTTTTTGTTGAATCTCAGGCTGGTATTCCCCCTCCACACAATATATCTCCTCGAAACTTTCAAAATATGGCCATTTTACGGTCGAAATACCAATCTTGTTTTTCTTTTTTAGTAACCTAATATATGTTTGCTTTAAATTTCTAAATTTCTTGTTACAACGGTCTGGACTTTTGCCCACAGCATTGGCAATATCAGACCATAAATTTTTCTTTCTTATCTTTGGATTTCTAAATTTGTCAAGATTCTCTATATACAAGTTTAGCATAATTCTTATGCTGTTGTGATCCCAGTGATCATCTGCATCGTCTGCTATCTCGCTCTCCATTATTTCCCTTTTGTTTAACTGCATGTACTCCCTGTCAGCCTCAATGTATTCTACATCAGTTGCTGAAAATAAAATCCGGAGTCACCTTTCTCTCATAAGTTTTTAGTGACCTTATTATTCATCCCATTCATGATTCAATTGAGTCAATTTAAATCCTGTTGCATCTTATACATTCACATGAGACATCATTGAGGAAGTTCTCCATAGTACATTTAATAGTAAATAGGTTTTCATAATAAATAATCAAGTAACGACAATAGAAGGATCATACCAGGATTCATCATATTGTTGAAGGAGTTATAGATAAAAAAAACTTCAATTTGTTAAACAATTTTCAATGCGAAACAAAAAAAATAACGTAAACGTATTTGCAAATTGCATCAGTCAGCGAACAAGCACAAAATGGCGCTGCCTGAAGCTACGCTCGTCCAATGAAAGCGCTTTATTACCCGCCCATGTGAAGAAGTCGCTTTGATATGCAAAAAATACTCAAATTTTTCTAAACCGGTATTATTAATACTAAACATATATTAAGTTAAAAAAATCTTCATTCGGTTATCTTCGAATTATATTGTTATAAATTGATGAAAAATAGAATTTTAGGAAAAGCAAATTCTTTCAGCCTTAGCAATTGGTACCATTTAAAATGGTCGTTTTACATTTGACATCTTTCCCCGACATGTTAATGTCAACGTCCACATGATAACGTGATATTGATAAGATTTCAATTCTTAAATATACAATTACTGAGAAGACAAGCTCACGAGTTTTTTCTTAAGCTCTAGACAAATAATAGTCATTAACAAATATAAAATAGTACAAGGTCATTACAAGATAATTTGATTATTGTAGAAAAATTATTGTCGGGTGCATTAATATATTTTGAACACAATACAAACATAAATAAACTAGCAATACAATGAAATAACCATAATTACCTGTATCATTCTCAGGGATGGGCTTGTAAGTAGCGCCATGTTCAGCTTCCCGTCCTTGATTCCCTTCTATAATAAGATGATTTTTCCGAGACTCGGACATGATTAACTTTTTACGTTTACCAGGTTAAAAATAAACTTTCACTTTCCTCGAAACGTGTAATTATGGCGGTATAATTTACCGTAAGAAAAACCCGTCTTACGCCACTACCATCTGTTAATTGAATTTAATTTGACAGAGAATGAACGACGAACGACCAAGAAAAAGATCAATGAATGACTGTTCACGCCCCACTCCCCTCCACTCCGCAAACCCGTTTGGTTTTTTTTTTAGTTCAGTAGCGCGAAAATTGTAGTTAATAGTGATGTACCAAAATATGTTGGTATTTATTTTTGAAATTCTGAAAAAATATAAACGGCACATTCATCAGTAAAATTGACATTTTGTGAAAATGAGATAAAGTGAATTAAAATTGCATAAAGGAATGTGTGAATTTATACTAATATGTCACCTGTATGTATATATCACCCTAACTTAGGGCAGGCTCCGAGCCCCCCGGTGGGGACGTATAGTGAGAGATGATGATGATGATACTAATATGAGAAAAAGAGCTTTTACCTTTGCCTCTTTTTAAATTTTATCTCTAGGTATAAGCAATAACGTTATTTTGTTTGTAATTTAAAAGTGATTTATATAGGTAACTTTAGCAAAACACATTTTTTACAATTTAACGGTTTAAGTTGTAGTAACAGTTAAAAACGGTTAAAATATTGATCAACAGCCCTTAAAGTTCGTTCACCTTTGGTGTAACGTCAATGTCATTTTGCGACTTTAGAAAATAGGTTACAAAATAATGTAATTTTTATTTATTAAGATCATATCATAAATCATAATGTGCACAACACCACCATCATCAGCACCGCCGCCCCCACCACCCCCGCCACCTCTAACATCCGAAAGCAAATTTAAATCCGACAAATCTAATGAAATATCTGAAGATCCAAGTATCTGTGAATGGGCTTCTTCAGAATTAGATTTAAGGAAAGCGTGCATAACATATCAAATATGCCTGACTCGTGCACCTTTCCGTTATAAATACAAACATTTTCAATATATACTGCAGGAAGGGCCGACTTGTGGTTTGGTAGCTTTGTCAATGTTTGTTAGGGGAGAAGTTGGGCCAGAAGAACTGTTAAATCTCAGTAAATTTTTTGGATACAGCAATAATGGCGAGATGTTGAGTTGCAAAGATATGGCTAAATTAGCTGAGAAGGTATTAAGTTTGGCTGAAATGGAAAATATTACCTGTACTTTAAAAAAAGGTGGACTTTATAGTCAAGAAATAATTGAAGAATTATTGAATGGTGCTATTTTATTAGTTCCGTATCCTTTTTAAAAAATATTCTATCTGCCAGTACCATATTCTTTGAAAATACAAATTCTGTAGGTTTTTTTTTAATATTCCTTAATGTTTCTAACAGTTATGATGCTGATCATAATCATTCACCTTGCCTTAGACAAGGGCACACAGCACACTGGGCTCTAGTTTGTGGCATTATAATTATTAAGGACCCTGGAGTGGAATACATGTCTGACCCTAGCAATATTTATGTCTTATGCAGACATGGAAAGTCTAAGCTTGTTGCTGCTTGGACTCTAGATGGCCTATATAAAAGTAACATGAATTTATGGGAGTTCTGTCCAAAGAAGGCTAAAGACGGCCTGTTATACGTCCAGCCGGAGGGAGGATTGGGTGGAGAAAATGGGTTGCGGGATCAATTTTTATTATTCAAGTATACTTAACTATAAGCATTTTATTGTGGGTTTCTGAGACTAAAATCAATATATGAAACATAATTTTATTACCTCTGTTTTCACAAAGATAATGAGGGATGAGAATATGATTTATACACAGACTTTGGTCTCAGAATTAACTATTAGTATATTAGGGTAACTTGTTGGTGTTTTCTCGTGTTATACTATTGTATTTTCTTTTATATACTTTTAAGATAATATTTAATTATTAGGAATGTTGATTTATTGTCTGTTTATTTATTGGAATGTTGTGAATATTAAATAAAAAATATGTTTTAATGCAAAATTTTTATGTTTACAATAAATACAAAATCATACTTGCAACTTATCATAAAAATAATAAATCTCATCAATTTAATTGTAATATGTCAGTACATGTCAAATGTCAAGATGCAACATAAATAAACTGAATGATAAAGTTACAATACATTTATTGCACTATTTTAATAAAACTCGGGTTTTATATAAATATGAAAAAAAAGTAAAGAAATATTAATAATTATTTTTTGTACTAATTTATTCGACTTAAATTAAACTAAATAAAAATCATTTAATAATATGACAAATTACAATTAATAGCTTAGTTTTATTTTATTGCATTGAATATCAAATAAAAAATGTTGCTATAGCATAACCCATTATAATAAGCTATCAAATTAAAAAAAAAAAGATACATTGCCAAATCAGTCAGCATTATTGAGATCAAATTATAAACACAAAATATATTCTCTACAATTCCATTACAAACTACTACAATATGAATATACAAATTACATAACATACTGTCGGCTAGGCCCCTACAATAACTATTGGAAACTTGAGCTCCTTTTCATAATAATTATCATTTAATTTGCCAAAATTTACAATGGCACTAAACAAGCTTCAATAAACACATGGCGGAATATGGAATACATTATCTTTTGCCTTCAAATGTTTTAAAAAAACTTAAAGAAGACTTCTAAAATATTATTGCGATTTAAAATGTAAAATAACCTAAATATAATCAATGAAATTAACACAAATCAATAAATGATTATCAATTCATTTAATTTTTTTCTGGATAATCGTAAATAAATACATTTACACAAATTATTTGTGCCGAACAATTCATTGTCACTAACACCTTTTAAAAAAAAATAGCAATTTTATGTCCATGCAAATTAAACCATGTTATACATTTTTTAACTACCATTTTGCATCTAGCATTTGTTACAGACAACGCACACCGAATAAGACTAGACCTCGAATATTTAAAATGTGCACTCAGCACCATTTATTTTAATAGAAAATCACCTTTTAATATCATATAAATCTGTCACTGGTTAAGCACCAGAAGTGCACCAAAACTATCGTGTTCTTTTTGGAAATAAAATAATTTATGACAACCATTTTGTTACTGGTTGTAAACGCAAGACAATCTGAAAGTATCAATTGTGTGAGAATTTTTAATCGTTAATTTTTTTGGCACGATATTAATTTACATAATTATCATTTGCAACACAAAGGCTCCAAGATTGGCTCGGAATTAATTTTAATTCAAAAATTGAAAATTGCATAGAGATATACATATAGGAAGTAATAGCACTACAGACAAACATTAAATACGCATTATTTTTTAAAAATTGTTTTCCTATCACTGAATATTCGATGCTTCTTCACAAAACAGTAAGTTTTTTTTTTTTACATTCAAACACTTGAAAACATTTATAGAATATTTGGTGTTTTATTTATACAATGTTCGCGGCCGCCATTTTGATTTTTTTTGGCGCGCATATACGATGTGTCACGCATGGAATTTCAAGTTTACATTTCTTGCAAAATATCAAAAATGTTCAAAATTGCATTGATAAATATAATTTTTTGAAACTCTTTATTGTATTTTGCTTTAGGTCCAGAGAAGCCGTACATTTCAATATATATAAAGATTAATATATTTTATAATTTATTGTTGACGAAAACTTTAACAATTTGATTATCGTATCGCATTCGTTTATGCAAATTTAGCTGCCTAATATTTTCTGAAAAATAAAATGTTTGAAGCAGCATAAAATAAGAAAGAAGTTTGATGCTCTTTGTATATAATTCGAGTTAAAAATAAGATAAATAAAATATCGAAATCAGAGTGCTCTAGCGGACAAACTAAAACATCGATAATCACAGATAAACGCAACAGAAACCGCACTATCCCGGTACGAGTACGAACCTATTGATATGTGCCGACAATACTCCGCAAAATTCGGTTTTGTTTCCGATACATAATCTAACTAGGGATGTCCATATGTTCAGAATATCGATAAAAACTGAAACATAAATATCGATGTTTTTTGATTGCTAAATAAGTAAAAATTAATAATAGTTGCTTATGTGTCAAATGTCTATTTCAACGAAGACATCATGACCAAACAAATTGAAAGCTTTAAAAAGTTAAAAATTTCGGTTATCATATAAAACTGTCAAGTTGTAGCGATTAATAATCACAAAAAACATCGCCATAGCAAAAAAAAACATCGATACTTTATCTTTAAACACAGGACCATCCCTAAATTCTAACTTACACACATATTGGAAATGTCACGAACCATTACAACTGATACATTGAGTACATATATATGCCTTAACTCGACCAAACTCTAACCGCTAACTAATGACTACAATGAAATAGTTAACGCGATTGAGCCTTTCTTATACAGCTTGAATAAATCTTACCACGTTCATATATTAAATATATAGCATGCATGACTAAGGAATTACGACCTTACTGCGTAAGGGGTAAGGATCGGATTCGCTAACACATAAAAAACGGGCCACTAACTACGCGCTACCAGTAGCGTCAAATATTGGAAACGAATCCTTAATTCTATACAATATATTAGACATCGATTAATATTAAGAGCGTACAGCGAAATGTTGTACGGATACGTATCCGTTATTAAGCCGTGACTGTACTATTGCGGATATTTTTATCCGTTCAGATTGGGAATGTCGGATACATCCGTAGTGCAGCACTATGCGGCCTCTGGCTGTTAATGCTGGATTTACACCAATGGCGCGCCGCCCGTCAGTATGGGCGGGGCGAGAGGCGTGGCCTAAGTTGTCATGGGAGTGGCCTAAGTCTCGGGCGGGGCGAGGGGCGCTCCACAGGTCGCCACGGGGAACGTCTTCACGTGTGTCTGCCATTGCGTCGACAGCTGGAAGAACTTGACGCCATTCCACTCCGTGCCATCAATAAATACTGTAAATAATAAGACACATATTTATATTACAAAAATAGGGTCAAAAAGATAAAAAGCTTTGTAACAAAAGTTTTAGAAAATATAAATAAGATTTACCTTTCAACGGCGCGTTGTGCGAACCCTTGGCGGAACAGATGAGTCTGGCCACGCCCTCCACAGTCTGTGCACGTCCCACCTCCGGCTCTGATTTCTCCTTCTTTTTGCCCAATCGCATTACTGCAAACAAAATATACAAAGTAAAAAACAATCTTAGAAACCGGCTATCGGATTTTACTAGAATAGGAAAATGAACACTTTATATAGACATTTGCAAAATTATTATCTTGCATTAACAGAGGAGGGGACGTATATAAACGAATATTCTTTTTTCTATACATTCCTTCCCCCGTCAAGTGTGAAGTGATATGAGAGATGTAATACTGACTCTTCTGTTTCTTCTCCTTGGTGAGATAAGTGATGCTGAGATGCGCGTTGTGTCGTGTCACGACGAGCGCGCGGAACGTCGCCTTCACCGTCACCTTGCCGTCCGCGCCCTCCGCCGCGCGCCCCGGCACCTGCACACACATCTCTACCATGCAACACCACGCACACACTACCCTACTCTAACAGGGTAGATATTACCAAAATTGCCTAGTTAAATTTAATATAGCTTATACCGACTCGCCTTGCAGCTCCATTCAGGTAAATTGTAATGTACGAGAAGATATTGTGTAGTTTTTAGATATCTTTGCGGCTCTTAACTTTGCGCAAGTTATTGCGCAGAACACAATGTTAAGTGTACCGGAGAGGTAAAGGGATACGGGGGAGTCAAGATATTTGAAAAGAACTATAATTATAGTCGACCTATTTAAATATGGTCTCGGAGAAAGCGATTATTTAAAGTTAGTAATGTGAGTTGTTGATGCTCACCAGCCAATAGTCAAGCTGCAGCTCCTGTGGGGGCAGGTTGGGTGTGTGGAGCAGATGGGGCAGGTGCGGCAGGAGTGGGGGCTGCACGGGGGTTACGTCAGGCGCGGGCGTGGCGGGGGGCGAGGGCCGCGCGGGCGGGGACCCGCCCTCCTCCAGCTCCAGCGACGAAGGCCCGCCCTCACCACATCCAACGCGCACCTCCTACACACAAACAGAACATACATTCATAATGTTACTTAAAAGGTGGAAACGTAATAATAGATGACTACAAGGGACTGCTCTTAATAAATGGATAGGCGATTACTTGAAAATGACAGTTTTTGTTCCCTTCAGATCTACCCACGCATATTGATGTTACGTGACAGTTAAATACGCTACAATCAGATAGGCACAAAATACCACATCTTATAGCTTGTCCATTTACAAATGTTAGTGCTACAGAGTATGATCAAACAAGTGCGCTATAGATGTACTGACCGCGATGAAGGGCACGAAGGTCTGGCTGGAGTCATCCTCGCCGGCGCGGTCGCGGCATGCCACCATCGCCTCGCCAATTGGCACATTGTTCACCGCACCTCCACTGTTCAAGTACCTGAACACAGACAACTATCACATTACACTATCTCACTACCTACATAGCCTACACAAGGCAACGTAAATCTTCGAAACCCAGCGATTTTAGTCGCTAGGCAACTTACGTAATATTCTGTCGTCGTCAAAAAGTCGCTCGCATGGCTAATAATATTGGCGCATAATATTAGTTTCAATTATTTACGTTGCCTCAGAAATATGTAAGTAATCAATTTACCAATTAACAGTTTTAGACGCGCTTTGGTTATCAAGTCCAGTGTCAGAATGATTAGTGAGGGGCCATAAACGTTGAGATTTTAGTAATGCTAGAGTTGCGCCAGTACACCGGCACAGTGTCGGATTTTCTTCCTAAGGTTAGTTAGGTGAGGGACAGAGTGGTGTTACCTGGCGATCCTGGAGGACATCTCGGCGATGTCAGGCATGGAGTGTTCAGCAGCGCGGTCGCAGATAGCGGGCCACGTGTCCGCAGCGAACAGCGCCGCGTACGTGCTGTCTGACGCCGCCAGGTACCGCGACACCGTACACGCACCTACACATAATGTATGGATGGATGGATGGATAAATGTTTATTACAACATAACGGCTGCACCAATCATACTAAAATTTGGCATAGTGGTAGAACATAGTCTGGAAGAACACATAGACTAAAAATATTTTTTTTTGTAATCCCGAGCGGACAGAGTCGCGGGCGAATGCTAGTATAACTATAAGGTTGAAATGTATAAACCACATAACATAATAAGTAAAAGGTTTGCATTTCCTTTGTTACGTATATTTATGAACGCCTGTGGTCAATTACCATAACATATTCAAATATTTAATCCTATTAAAACAATGTTTTTAGGGTTCCGTACCTCATAGAAAAAATGGGTCTTGGCGGACAGACGAACGGACAACAAAGTGATCCTATAAGGTTTCTGCTTTTTTCCTGTGAGGTACTCTTATAGGATTACTTTGTGGTCCGTCTGTCTGTCAAGACCCTTTTTGTTAGAACCGCGCGAAGGTATCAAGCTGGAATTTATTTTTGCATTAAGTACGAGTATATTTTGCACGTACAGTAGTACAGATGATAATAAGATTATGTTAGTATGAGACCTATAGGTACGATGTAGAAGCGCATGTTGGGCGCGTCGTGCGGGCGGCGCGCGGCCAGCTCGGCGTGCGCGCGCAGAGCCGCCGCCGCAGCCGCCTCCCCCCCGCACATGCACACGCGCACGCACGCACGACGAGAACTCCTGCACATACATACATACATTCACTTTTATTATGTCACAAATATAGCTCACTATTTATTTATCTTACTAATATTATAAGTGTGCATGTTTGGATGGATATATGGATGTTGGTATATTCAAAATGGCTAAACGGGTCTCGATGAAAATTGAAATTTTTTTAATTGCGTACAAACAGATTCGCGGACAGCAGCTAGAAATTTTTAAAATATTTATAGATAAATGTAAATATCAACTCAATTGTGAATTTACGGTTTCCTAAAACAAAAATTAATTTCTTTCTAATGTGTGCGATACTTTATTTAACATTGGTTTAAGATAAGAGAGTTAAACACTGACTGTTTGACGGCCCTGGCGTATATAGCTTGCAGCAGGGGGCGGACGTCGGGTACTTGCGGCGGGGCGAGGACGAGCGCGGGCACGGCGAGCGCCTGCAGCGCGAGCGCGGCGGCGGGACCGCACACCGCCACGCACTCCGGCACCGGGCCCTCCTCGCCCAGCACGCGCCCCACCTGCTCCACCAGCGTGCGCCGCGGCTGTACACCGCACAGATTAAATACATAACCAAACATTCGCTATATCACTCGGCTTTTCTCATATTTTAAAGTGCCAAAAAGCAAGGAGCTGATTTGACGAAATAATGAAAGCTATCTTTAAACATCCATAATTACAGATGCATTGTTCGTCAATTCGATTGTAAATTTAAGAAAAAATGTACTGTGGCACACCTTATATTTTATTGCTTTATGATTTTTTTCTCTGAAAGTACATGTTTTGAAATTTGCAAAATGCTTAGTAGTAAGTAAAAAATCAGGTTCGTGCTGTACCTCAGTGGTGGTGGGGCTCTGTGCGGGCAGGTCGTGCGCGGAGAGCGGTCGCTCGGCAGCTGCGAGAGAGTTCTTCTTGCGCGCAGCGGCCGCGGCCGGAGTCAGGTTGCCGCCACTAGTCGCACTACGGAACAGACGCGACCGCTTCTCCTCCTACGTACATAACACGCTGTTTAATCTTTCAAATTGATCACTACACTAGAAGAACTTCGCTTTTTATTTTACAATCTCAAGAAGCCGTTCCTTGCTAAAAAAAAATAATCTTACTAATATTATAAATGCTTTGATGGATAGATAGATGTTTAATAGAAGGTATCTCTAGAACGGCTGCATATTTCTGGCTGAAAATTGGCACAGATGTAGAACATAGTCTAAAAGAACACATAGACTACTAATTTTTTTTTAATTCCACGCGAACAAAGTCGCAGTCTTTTAGTATATTAATTAACAAAGCAAGAACCATCTTATAGCTAATCTTTTACCTTGGTATCATTTGGCGGGGAGCTGGACACAGAGGCACCGGAGACTGGCGGGTCCAGCGCAGCATCAGCGTCACTGTTGCCTTCACTGCCGCGCTCGTCACCTGCAGAACTGCGCATCGCCTCCGACTCTGTCATCATACGGAACTCATTCTATATTGGATCACAACACAAGGATACCACAACCAAACCTTGGAATTTCCAGCTTGAAGTAGGAGCATATAAGCATCAGCACTTTTCATATTTTATTAATATTATAAATGCGAATGTTTAGATGAATGTTTATTTCAAAGTTTCTCCAGAACGGCTGAACAGATCTTGATGAAATTTGGCATACATATAGAACATAGTCTAGAAGAACACATAGGCTACTTATTAAGTTTTTTTTAATTCCACGCGCACGGATTCTCGGGCGACAGCTACTTAATAATATAACCTAGATTTAAACAATGTTTAGCTATGTTATTTAGTTCTTTCTTGTAGGTTTAATTGGTATAACTGCATCGGTGCTCCACAGATTAACTCGTTGTTTACAATTTTAAGAATTGAAGATATACTTAAAGTTTATAATACTTTAGGTAACAATAAAATCGACCAGAAAACAAAAAAAATGAAGATAGACCAGGTGTTGGTTGATACTTTGAACAGATAGCATTAGAAATTGCAGAGGTGATTTCACGGCATAGTAGAAAACTAAATAAAAACGTCACATAAAATTAACGCTAAATAAACATGCTTTAAAGCAAATAAGCATACAAGTTAGAGAACTGAACGAGAAAACAGACAAAAGCCAGATCACGACAAGATGCAATGATCAAGATTATAAAAACATGAAAGTTAGGTTTAAATAAAATTATTAACTTATAATTCGGCTGTTATAAAACGAGACCCAATACTTACTCATTAAATTCTAATGTAATCAATATTGAGTCACGTTTTATAATTAATTTAAAATTACATGCATTCGAGGCCTATGGTGTACCTGTAAGCGGCAGCGTGGCCAGCAGTTTGTCGCGCGGTGTGGTCAGCTCGGCGGCCGACGCGAGACTGGCGTGCCGCGTCACTGCGCATGCGCCGCACACGTTACGTGCGAACGAGACGAGAGAGTGGTGGGGGAATCCACAATAGGGTAGAACAACAAATTCAACCATTTTAGAACCTGATACATACTTCAAATCGTTATTTAAAGAGGTAGTATTATGCAATTTATTATACTAAATTATAAGATTATAATTAAAGTATAAAATTGCTGTAGTTAGTTAGTATAAACTTGAATATAAGGTATCAGGCTCGAAGGACCAAGTAATCGCTCTCTCGTCTCGTTCATTTAAACTATACTATACACACAGCGTTACATAACGAAAACAAAAAAAATTATCGATTACATAAACTGTTAAATACTATCCAGTTTGTACAATGCTTAATGTTTTTGTTAACTATGCAAATTATAATGAAAGCAATACAATGCACTGTTTTCAGTGTATGCTCAGGCAATTTATTACACGTTCATATATTTAAACATTTATTTTCTATAGCTATGCGTCAAACTTTATGTGCATATGTTAATGCGTTAACTAAACTTACCTTGTTATACTTAAAACATCATCCCTTATAACGTAAGCAAAATGACTCGAGAATTTATTATTTTGAAATAGATCATTAAGATAAAAATTTAACTAAACTAATTTCCAATTTGTGGTTTAGAAAATCAGCTAATAATGTCCAACTGTAAAGAATCTTCCGTTTCCAATAGTTTTTTTGTTTACTTTAAACTCGAAAACTACTAAACCGAATTTAAAAATTCTTTTGCCAATAAGAAGCTCTTTTATTTGCGAATGTCAGGCTATATATTTTTGAATTATTCATATCTCCTAGCGAATCCGGATCAAATTACTAGTAATCTAATAACATGTATTATACGTTTATGTCGTATTGTGTTACCATTAGAGTGCCTGTGATGGTCCTGGTTGGCCAAAGACCGGGAGCTGCTGAAGAAGGGCCGCAGCGAGGGCTTCGGGGTGGATCCGATACTGATCGTGTCCATCTGGTCAGGACCGGAGTCTTCACCTTCACCACACGAAAGAGACTCCAGCTCCTGAAAAGATACAGACAAGCACATGCGTTAACGTATAACATCATGAATATAACAAAAAAAAAACAATAAATATCTCTTATTTTATTCGTAAGTCGTAAAGATAATGCTTCTAATACTAAACTAAGGCAGTATACTTAGTAGATATTTAATGTCTATGAGTGCTGCACTCTCAACTTACCTGGAAGAGTTCATCGATGTCTCTCTGCGCGTGATGCGTGTCTCGCGCCGCGCCGCGCTCCCCCAGCTCTTCAGGTACGCGGAACCGACGCAGCAGCGCTGCGAACTTCTGCTTCAAGTTGCGTTGCTGTACAACAAACATATACACTATAGAATCCTGACACCCACACACACCTTACAACCCTTAAACTATCATCTACCTCCATGGTAATAAAACTTTAAATTCCGCACTGTGCCCGTGTTTCTCAGTCCAAAATCCCCGCTGAAAACATATTGATATCTCTGTTTTATCAAAAATAATGACAGAGATGACGATATGATTCATACAGAGATTTTAGTCTCAGAAACTCACGGTAAATCACGCACCTAATTATGAGCACTAAAGTAGAACTATAGTGTTACCTCCATATTAAACTGAAGAGTGCGGAATTAGGTCTCGTTAGCAGCTCATCTAATCCCATAGAAAGCAGAGATAAGCTACCGAACACCTATCACAGTGTATGCTTAACGTGACGTCACTGCACAACCTTCACAGTCTTACTGTTGTTGACTGTCATAAAGCAAATGAGATTCTTATCATAGCTTAAAATAGATAAGAAAGTTGACATATAGAGGAAAGATTTGCTTGTACATGTTTCAAAGAAAAGTGTAAACCAACAACAAACATGTTATAAACATACCAGAAATTTGGTACTCATTTAAAAAAAAAATTGTATATATACATAAAATTGTTAGTATCATGCAGTATGAAAGATGATAATTAAAACGATACGTAAATATTAATTATTTAAAAGTACTAGTAAATATATTCATAGTGTTTCATACAAGAAATTAGAGTTGCATGCAATAATATATAGGAAACAATATTTTAGTAATATAAATCTACGGAATAGAGTATTGACCCAAAGAACTAATACACTAACACCAACAAAGGAACAATAACCAACTCTACAACTACTAGAGATAAAGTACAATATTGTGTGGCAGGATCTCACTATCAGATATTAGAAATTCCAACCCAAAATCAACTCTACATCCAACTGTACAAAGTACAATGTCGTGAAGCAGGAACTGACCGTGCGCTTCCCTAAAGACATTAAACGAAAACCAACTCTACGACCAACACTATAAAGTAAAATTTTGTATAACGTGCGCTCACCATGAGCTTTCCGACATAAAGTACGATAAACAAAAACTATCTCTACGACAAAGGGCGCACAGTACAATGTCGTATGGCGGGAGCTCACCGTGAGCTTCCCGCGGCTGCCCTTGCGCTTAGCGGCCGCGCTCTCCAGCTCGCTGTCGCTGTCTCTGTCGTGCAACTTGGAGCGCGCATAGCTGTGTCTCTTTCGCTCGCGCTCCGCGTAGCTCATGTCACGTGACCGAGAGAGCTGGGCAAAGCAATGCTATGTTGTAAGCTGAAGCACAAGCAGACTATGTTACTCTGTATTAGCATAGTCTATCATATAAATAATTTAATTATAAATAAGTATATAAATATTTTGTCTATTTATAGGTCAGCTCATTCAATATAGCCTAACTAGCTAATGAATTACTTTAAAAAATTAATTCTTATAACTTTTAATGCTACTAACATAGCTAAAATCTACAAGTGTAAAAACAAACGCTTTTTAAATCTAAGAAAAAAACATATTTAAAACTTGACAACCTCCGATATGAAGCCAAGTAGATATTATTTGGTGCATTTAAAAAATCTATCTTTAATTTTAAATGTCGTGTCAAATATAAATTTATTCTTGCGTATATTTTTAATTAACATAGTTTGAGAACTCGAAACCATTCGCGAGGAAGCCTTATTAAAACTTTGTCATACATAGCAGCCTCGTGCCACCTCGTTCATAACATATAGGTACTACTAGCTGTCGCCCACGACTCCGTCTGCGTGGATATATAAAAAACTCAATTATGTACCCATACATCCATCCACATCACATCCATCTAAACATTCGCATTTATAATATTAGTAAGTTAAATAAAATTCGAAGAAAAAAATGAATAAATAGTCCGATGTCCGTCTCCTGGCTCTAAGCTACCTCCTCAACAATTTTCAGGCATATCGGTAAAGCCGTTCTTGACTTATAAATAGTGTAACTAACACGACTTTCTTTTATATATATAGAAGATATACATATATAAACAACCTATATATTAATAAATTAATTAAAATGACACTACAAGAGATTAAATTACTAGTCAATTTATGAGAATGAGACTTTTGCATATAAAAATCTAGCTATACTATATGTTTGATATCTCGTTAATTATGTGATGAGTTTTAAAACCTGTGTATATGTTGACAAACCTTAGTATATGACATATCAGCCTTATTGAATTCAATCTGTCGATGAGGGCGACGCCTGGCTGGTGCGCCGTATGTCATCTCGTCCGCCTCCTCAACAGAACTGAATTCACCCTCCTCCTCTTCATCAGAATAACCCCTCTCTGTAATCAATTTAAATTGTCAAGTAAAATATGTTTTTAATTATATAATATTGAAGCAATTCTAACACTTTTCATACCGCTACCTTTTTCTATTGAAATAAACTCGTTGGCAGTTAAAGTGTTAAATCTACGAATATTACAAATGCGAATGTTTTTAAAAGATGGATGGATGTCAGGTGATATCTTCAAATATAGAACATAGTCTAGAAGAACGGTCATAGACTTAAAGATTTTTTTTAATACCGCGCGGGCGGTGACGACGATAGCTAGGTTAACGATTTATTTTGAAATATTGCCTTTTAATTTTTTTATTAAATTTCGATTTAATTTCTTAGTAGCTACGACAATAAGTAAATACGTAAATACTAAGTATTTAAGCCGTACGTGTTCCGAGCTACACGGATGAGTATCATAAGTTGTATACATTTTGCAACCGTCGCTTTTAAAATTAGAGCGTCAAACGCGCGTACATCCTTTTGAAAGCAGATATGCATTTTAATGAGACGCAGTTAAAACTGCGCTAAAATATCTACAAGGTTAAATAATAATTATTATTTTCGCTTTATACAATTTTTATGACATAACAAACTAATTTCATACCTAAAGATATATTTAGCCATGATAAGTATAATATAAATAATTAAATGCCATTAAAAACAATACACTAGCTGTCGCCGGCGATTCCGTCCGATATATGTGTTCTTCCTGACTATGTTCAAAATCTATGCCAAATTTCAGCGTAATTCACGGAGCCGTTCTGGAGATAACTTCAAACAAACATATATTCATCCATACATTCACATTTAGAGTATTATAAGATTGTGAACAAAGTTTATGAAACTATGGGTTTGTTTTTTTTCAATACAGCACGATGGTTGAAAGACATTGGTATCAAAAGTACTAGGATATTATAAGGCAAAAGGTTACAACTGACCGGTGATGAGCAGCGTGTTGTTGTTCTTAGTGTCATGGTCGACAGGCGTGGAGGCGAGACCGGTGATGGTAAGACGAGCAACCGGCTGTCCGGCCGCAGCACCCACCTTGCCTCCTACGCCAGTCAGCTCCAGTTCCATATCCATTGATCTTTGTAGCACCTGGGGGATATAAAGCTTTATAACAAAACACGCAATGGATTTACTCCGATTTAATGTTAGTTCAACTATCATTAATTTCCTAAATCCGTAAATTGTATAGTAGCTTAGCCTAAGAAACCTTTCTCTTAAATAAAGGTGAGTTGTAACAGAACCTAATTCGTAGGATTTAACTATCGTCGCGAGTAAATTGTCGTTCATAACTTTAATGGAGTAGAACTGTTGAGCGATGGGTGTTGATAAAATGATTCACACGACATCAATGTGAAGGTAATCGTTACGTAGTACGGTTGGATTTGCTTCAATTATCGTGGGTTTTTGATACCAATATCCTCGTTTAAAACATACTATTATCGGTGTAAGGCTTCTACGGAGACTGTTTGGAGACATGATTTTATGATATTGTACGTATATTTCTGCAGTGGAAACTTTAAGTGTTAAAGCATACCTGATCCATCCTAATGACGCCTTCAGCCAAAGTCTTGTAGCCGAGTATTGTGCGATTTTTGTATTTCTTGCGCCTTTGAAGCATTATTTGCAATCTGAGAATGATAATAGTACTAATTTTACTGATTGATATTAAAATAGCTTTATTATTAACAAATAGATGTCAATTAATGTACAACATTTAAACAGATTTATATACGGGGTGTTACTTTTATGTACTGTGGCTGTGGCGGACGTCCACGTAATCAATCGTAATAGCGGGCAGCTTATGGTCAGCTTTCAGTGCTGTACCAAAGCGCTATTTTCTATTTGTAGAGGTTTACTGCTGGTTTATGAGCGTGTCCGTCTGTATAGTGTCACGGTTGCCCGGGAAATTATCATGCTATGTTTTCACAAAAGTTTGCTTGGATATTCAGCACTTGGGATGTAACCTATGAACCTTACGTTAATTTAATTAGAAATGTTTGATTTATTTATATGTAACATTTTTAAAGCGTACCACTGACGTCTGTCTGTACACTTCCGTGATACCGGAGAAATATACAAATTAAACGATACTTCACTATATACAAAATTAGTCTAGTCGTAGATAGGAGACCAGACTATAGACAGGAAGATACGAGCGTTTACTGTTTACTTGAATAAAGATTTAAAGTTTGTATGTGTCGAGTCTGTGTTCCTACTCTATGACATTTATTGCTTGTGTTTGCGTGTGTCTACTCTATGGTACGCCTACCTGTTGCCATCGCGCTTGACGAAGTGCGGATACTGCAATGAGAAGCAGAGGTCTAGCTCGACGTCGAGCGGCGGCACAGCAATGTCGTTGGAGCGGAGCGTGCGCTTGCTGCTGTGCATTCGCGCCGCCAGCGTGACTGCGCCTGCCCCTGCGCCGCCCGCCGCGCCTCCGCCCGCTTCGCCCAACGCGCCGCAGACTCGCAGCCGCGTCACACGCAATGTGCATAGCCTGCAAACCAAATACATTACTATCGAACCTTTTTTTGTCACAGATCTGCTTATGTTTTTCTGATCTCACCATGCCAAAGTACAACGAACCCTATGACAAGAGAACCCTAAGAATCAAGTAATGAAGTATGAACAAATAAAAATCTTTATATAATATTATGTATGTATTACTCGTAAACTATTAAGAACATACGTGTACGTGATACGAGATATTTGACAAAAGCGTAAAAAAATCACAGTGTTACATTTACCCCTAATAAATATTATAAAAATATTAGATTGGATGTTAAATATTTCAGAATATTTAATATCCAATCTATATGACCAGATTAAAATCCGCCTCACGTCTACACGCGGCGACATGTTATTGATGGGAATGTAATAACGTCACTCATTTATTCGGCACTGGATTAAAATCCTCAGGGGATTTAGTACGCTGAATAAAATATAAGCTGATAATATTTCGGCCTGCCATAATATTCGTGGACATCAACACGGTTTATATTGATATATACTTATACTAGCTGTCACCAGCCACTCCGTCAGCGTAGAATGAAAATAAAAATTAGTAGCCTATGTTTTATTCCAGACTGGTCTATACCTATGCCATATTTCAGCGACATCCATTGAGCCGTTTCGTTTTGTTTGACATATCTGCAAACTTCCATCCGTCTATCTAAACATTTGCATTTATAACACTAATAAGAGTAAGAAGTAAGATTGTTACAAATGTGGTATAAAACACATGAATGTTTTCGGACAAAACCATGTTTACGGCGACATACGAATAGTCGGTCTCTTGACATATCAATATGATAGTTGACATGGCTCGTTGCGCTGGAAAATTGACTATTTCTAGTCAGATATTGGATAGCTTTGACATATTAATCAATATAACACACCTATTTGAACATTAATTACATTCATATACAAACCAACAAACATCTACATATAATATTTATATCAAAAGACTGAGGTAAATTATGTTGTTTAAAATATAATTTAAAATCTGTATATTTATATCTAAAACTTTACTTTTATATAAAAGAGTTTGGAAATTTAAAACCTAAAGTAAGAATTTAACGTGTTTCGAGATTTTCGAGATTCCAATTTTGTAAGTAATTCCAGACCATTTTTCTGTTAAAGCAATTAGAGGTATCGCTTAATTGGCATTAATTCGTCCAACGATCGAAATCGCTTACGGCTCTGGCTTATAAAGATTAATGGTCTTTGTTCGACAAATGTAAGGTACTTGGATCTTTTTAATTAAAAAACAAAAATAATCAAAATCACCGCCGTAATACTAGTATTGTAACAAAGTAATATTTTTTTTAAATGAGAGGCATTAAACGTTTTATACAAGTGTTTCGACATTGGGAACGATGGATAACAGATTTAAAATTAAGTTTATTTCTTGAAAACGTAAAATACTTTCAAGTCAAAAACCAATAACTAGAACTGTCTACGACTAATAAAAGACAGTCTACAAGTTGAGGTATATTTTAATGATCATCCGAACTGTTTACCCGAGGGAATAGATAGCAACTAGTGTCATTTGCAAAGACATTTCTAGTGGTCTATTTAACACTTTACTTATGTCCTTTACCTTATACCTAGGTAATAGCTAAATAGTAAACTCCCGATCCGAAATGAAAACGATATTTTTTCCTTTTTCTCCACCAGTAACACAAGAACAAACTAAAGTTTATGATTAAAAAGAAAGAATTTCATAATATTGAATCGGCCTAAAGACTCCATTTAAAATTTTCAGTAAATTTTGTCAGTAATAAAGTCTCGGTCTGAATTTTATGACCTGAAACGTATCCTGGGGAGAGGGAGGCTCTCCCGAAGGCTTACGTTAGCAGGAAGATGCTCAAGGGGGATTTAATAAAACAAGTTTCAGCGTAAAAAACCCGGCAACTTGCTCGTCTGTCGCGAATAATGAATGCTTGCGGAGAAGCCTTCGGAATAGTAAAGCTTCGAGTTAGGGTGTACAAAACATGTTCGTCGCGGACAAATATTCTAATGAGATTTTTATTTTTAAAGTTGATAAGCCAAGAGTGAGCTCTGACAGAAATTTTTAATATAATAACACCTGTTACACTTATAGAATTAAACAATAATATACTTATCTAATTTAAAGTTGTTCCATTTTATTTCATTAAATTATTTTTTTTTAAACGTTCATTTTGCCTCAATATTTTTGAAGACTATTTTTTTTAAGATCAGGTAAGAGATGGTCACTTTAGCCATTACTTACAAATTTTACCATGTCTCGAAGCAAAAAATGTGAAAGTTTTACGTTTAGGATTTCGTTAGGGGCTTAACGAAAAGTAGCTAAGCGAAAATATTGTTTTTCGATACAAATTTTATAACAAGCTGACGCCCTAAGTACTTTTGAAAGAGTATGCCCTTTGAAAGATTTAGGTGTACGAAATATAAGTCAACTTAAATCTTCGAGATTAATACTTTATCTTTGCGTCGCGAGTATCCAATATCCCAAGCTCCGTATACCGTTGAGTCGTCGTCGCGAGTGGTCTAATCGGTTAGTTAATGCATAGATCTTCTTGAACTTCACGGTAACCTTTTTTCAATGATTTCGGCAAAAAGTTTCCGAGCGACTGGCTTTAGCGACGAAAGCATGTGTGCACATGTACGAACCTCTTTGAATAAAGCTTGCTTTTGCTACATTTTGTGCACAATATATGAAAATAAATCCCAGATTTCTAAGCACCATTTATTGATACCAGAGTATATCTCTGGGGATTCTTGTGAAATCTTCGTAAAACTCGAGCCGACTTTAAATATATTCTGCAAGAAATCGAATTAAAGAAATCCCACAGCGAGAATCTCATCTAAAGAGGAAAAGTTTTAATATTATTAGTACTCACTTTCTATGAATTTACGAATAAAAATACGAATATTATTCGATGCAGTGTATTTCTATTTTATATTTTAGAGTTAATCGGTTTGTTTGCAGCTTCACTAATTAATAATAGTGTAAGACATAGATAAAAAACAACTGTATTAATTTATACAGAAGTGGAAGAATGTTGCAAATTAAATTCCGGAACTTGTTAAATGTCCTCAAAACAGCAAACTAGGACAAGGGCCGGGAGAAACTTCAGTTAAACGTTTTACATTTAAATGGTAGCGGCAAATAGAATTATGTTAGATATATTTAATGATAAAAAAGAAATGTTTTTTTATTACGTGAAAAAAGTCATACGTTATGAAAACTTTTTCAACTGTAGGACAAGAAACCTTTTTCGAATTTGGAAAGATACGTCAAATGTCTCGAACGTCATCAGACAAATTGACATAATGACAACTTGTCACTTGTAATTATATGAAGGGAGGTTATTTGGTTAAAAATATCAATTGATAAAATAAAATGTTAAAAATATTCGGTAAAAGTGCCATGAATATTTTAAGAGATATATTTAAACCCACATTATACAGGTATGTTTTATAAGCTATATTTAAGACAATCTCGGTGAGGTTAATAACATAAAATAATGAAGTGGCAATCTCTTAGGACTAAAATATCAATGCGCAAGTTTGGATGGATGGATGGATGTTTGGTATTACATTAATACATAACGGCTAAACGAATCAGGATGAAATTTCGATAAGAGATTACATTCTGGAATAAGTCACTAAGATTTTTTTTTTATTTTGCGCAGACGATACTGCGGACAAAAACTAGTAGTGTTCATATTTGTAATAGTTTCTTTATAGAACTACGAGGAATTTCCAACAAGTTTAGAAATTCCGTACATTCAATTTAATTATCTGTGAACATCGAACAAAATCTCGTTTCTCCGAGTTCCATAATAAAATTTCGAAACGAATTAAAACTAAAACTCAAACAATTTTCAACAGCGCTCGAAATCATTCCAATATTTTCAAGTCCCTTTCTGTTCCTAATGGCTACGGAGCGGTCGATAGGAATAAAATTACCGGACAAAATGTACATCAAGAAAAAGACTTCAGTGTAAGATACAAAAGTGGTGGAAAGTCATGTGCTCCAAAGACTGCAGTGAAGATACCTCCAGTACCTATTCATGGTGGTAAAACTTATAAAGTCGGAGAAAAGAGACCATATTCTCCATTCCATTTTCCGGGACAGGTAACAGACTTCATTCTACCAATACACAGTACTTAAACAAAGTCAATCCTCACTAATATAATAAAAAGTAACTCTGTTTATTCTTCTTTCACGCAAAAACTACTGAATAGATTTAAATGAAATTTGGTAGGTACACAGGTAGTCTAGAGCCTGGAAAAGGACATAGGCTACTTCTAAACGCGAAAAAGTGGTTGAAATTGGTTCAAAAGGGGGTTGCAAATTTGTATGAAAGTATCGTCATTTTTATATTATAGAAAGAAGACCGAAACTTATTTTTAGGCTGTTAATTTGATATAAAGAAATATGAGATTCAATGTTTTTAAAAATGTTACCCTCAAGGGTGCAAAATAACAAGAGGGAATAGGGGATGAAAGTATGAGAAAGTATGTGACGTTTATGTGAATGTTTTGCCGTTATGTTCTAAAGTGTTAGTAAAATAAGTAGCCAAAGACAGAATTTCACATAGACGAAGCCGCGGGCACAGCTAGTTTTAATTAAATTGTAGAATTATTGTCACACAAAAATTCTAACAGGAATATAAACTCAACCTGTACATCGTTTTCCTCCTTGCATTTTTTATTTATGTAGTCATTTATTGTGTACAAATAAATAAATAAAGTCGGTTAAATAACTTTTCTATTATGCAATTAACAAAATTAAACAATGTCGTTTATTCAATAGATAAAAAAAAAATTGCCATAGCGCTGATTTTTATTATCGTTCGCAAACAAAGCGCACTATCCACTTTAAGCTGTACAAATATTTTGCACAGATAAAAATTCAAAATGTGGAAATGTTTAAAAAGAAACACTCACATTTTTTGATTCTCAATGGTCTTTGGTAGCTTTTATTATTCCAACCAGTAACGTTTTATGTTAAATAAATTTTAATGAGGAAAACATTTTTTAAAGAGCTGTTTAAATTTAAAACCTTTGTTAACTTTTTTTAGAGATAATACCAGAAACATAATAATTATGAGATGCTGTAACATTTACATAATTATGGAGAGAAAACATATTTAGTGCTTAGTTTCTTTAGATTAAAATATAAAGTACCAGGATATCAGAACTTTAGGTCACCTGATGGTTAATTTCAATTCCAAAGGAACATGGAAGGATTAGTGCGAACATATACGGTAATATTGTAATGAAATAGAAGCTAGTGGGCACTGCATTGGTTTCTGTATCTGTTCACAATCGGTGTCGTCTAGTCTGAGCCTGGATAAGTTCCCGGTCTTTACACTATTAGTGTTTGTGATTTAAAAGACTCATTAGTGAATTTATGAAGCCCTAGTATACAATAATATAATACCAATTTGCTAACTTTACACTCTGCACATTTACAACCCACACAAGTGTGGAATCGACACTAAAGCGATCTTTAAGTAATCATTAAAAGCCTTTGCGTGCGGAAGTTCGAATAATTAAATAAACTTTTAGGATATAAATAAATAGAATTTCTTTCTTATTTCCCGGTTCAGAAATGTCTTGATTTTTTAACAAACAAGTCAATCCGTTGAGACATGTTTGTAAAGTCGTCGTAAGCCGCAACGTTGGGGGATCTAAGATCTCGTGAGATCAGCGACACGAGTTATTGGACAGCTCTGATCCGATCAGAAATATGCCACAAGCTTTTATACGATTGTATAAATGTAATATAAAATATTTCTTCTTCTCTTTAGAGGAAAATGAAAAAAAAGTTGTAAAATCTATTTTATATTTTAATAATTCGTCATTGGAAACTCATCATATGTATGTGGTGTTGCAGTCAAAGGCGGAGTGGGTGGTAGCTCGGATGGACGACATCCTTAACTGGGGCCGCAGCCGCTCCATGTGGCCGCTCACCTTCGGTCTCGCCTGCTGCGCGCTCGAGATGATGCACTATGCAGCGTCCAGGTAAATAAAAACCGCCCATGTAATGCCGGGATGTATCTTGTGGTAGTAAATGATGCGAAGATTGTCATATTTCAATAAACCCTAATACTTTTTGACAAAAAATCAAAATCCGTAGCCCGAATATGTAATACGCAAGTCTAGAGAATTCGGGTTAAACTTGTAAAGGCTAACGAGAAAAAGGATTCCAAAAACCTAACCCTAGATTACTTTATGCGTTCATCATCAGCTCACTATACGTCCCCACCGAGGGGCTCGGAGCCTACCCTAAGTTAAGGGTGACTAGGCCATAGTCAACCACGCTGGCCCAGTGCGGGTTGGTTGACTTCACACATATCATTGAATTCCTTCTCAGATATGTGCAGGTTGCATCACGATGTTTTCCTTCACCGAAAGCATATGCTTTACATTATGCGTTATTTACCTTTTATTATTAACAATTAGCCTTTTTGTAATAAATGTGAACGTTTACCTGTAAAGATACAAAATAAAAATAAAATCTTATTGCTTTGTTATTTCTAGATTATATTTTATTTATTGTAACCAACACGTGTTGTGTAAACCGCAAGACGCGTTCCGATCGGTTTTTATATAACACTGACCGCAGAATCACCTGTGCCTGACAACGAGTTTTATCACTACGCGCAATCAGAACATTCAAAAGCTGCTGTGTTTTGTTTTATAAAATATTACCACAGTTTAAAAAGTCAAAATAGATCAGACAAACTGTTTTCTAACATAAATATTCTAACAATTTAGGTGACTACAAAAGTCACTACGAAATATGAATCTCATTTGCTACGACTACGAAGTTATAATTCGTAGGAGCCGTAGCGTCTGTAGTCAGAATTCGTAGCTTATAAGTTTCTCTGTCCAGGTACGACATGGACCGTTTTGGTATGGTGTTTCGGGGCACGCCGCGGCAGACTGACGTCATCATCGTTGCGGGCACGGTCACCAACAAGATGGCGCCCGTGTTTCGAAAGACGTACGACATGATGCCGGAGCCCAAATGGGTCGTGTCCATGGGCAGCTGCGCCAATGGCGGTGGTTACTACCACTATACGTACTCGACAGTGCGAGGGGCTGACCGCATTGTACCTGTAAGGCTTTGTAGATTAAAAATACTGATTCTCAAAATTCACGGAGACTCGATTAGATTATGTTTTAAACTAATACGTATTGAATTATGACTAGGTGGACATATACGTGCCGGGTTGTCCGCCCTCGGCAGAGGCGCTGCTATACGCCATGCTACAGCTCCAGAAAAAGGCCAAGAGGATGCGCGTCATACAGGCCTGGTATCGACATTAGACTGCTTAAATTTACAAAATTTATTTAATTACATAATTATTATTATTTGACATAAACTGTATTTCATTAACTGTAGGTTTCCACTGCCGATATAATTTACCAGGTCTAAGTACTAAAGATTCTATTTATTCAAATTGATTGGAAGCTTTAGACTCATAAATACGATCCCTCGAAGTTCCGAACGAGGGCGCATTACGCCCCGACACGTACGGGTACGCACCCGGGGAATGTCCTACTTACCCCACATTTAGGCAGGAGCTTTGTCTAAATAAGTAGGTCGTTATAAATTAAGCGTTGTTTCATAATTAAAGTAGCACTTTTTGAATAATAATTTAATTACTGTTCTTATTTCTTGTTTAGCAATGCCATGTGATGTCAAATTAAATCTTGCAGTCGAAATTAAAACATATTAGTAACTGCTAATTGCGGCGAGTATTTGAAATACGAATATTAAGTAACCACAAAAAATCTCCGCTCTTGAAATATATTGATTTACAAAACAAAACGTTAATTCGTACATAAAATAAGATGTAAAAACGCTCGCAATGGGTTCGTAGAGCGCTTACAATTTTCTAAAAATCGTTCCAACGTAAAACGAACAAAGCGACGGCGTAATGGGTCCCGGGGGATGATTCGAGGCGTACCCGTAAAGTATAGGCCCTGCTTTCAATTGTGCCTCCTTTAGTATTATCGACGCTTTACTTTGTTTAATACAAGTATCGTTAAAACTGTATAAACTTTATTTTTAATAGCAATGTTTCTTTTATACAAGATTGGTAAGAAAATATGAGTAGATAGGAATTGGGATTGCCGCCCAACTATTCCGCTTCGCCAAAGATAGAGAAAGGTATTCTAAACTGTCAAACTTCAATAATCGGAGGGACACTAAGATGAACTGTTGCTGTTCGCAACGCGGAATACGGCACGGGTGTACTGTCTAGAATAACGCATTGGCTACTCGTTTTTAATTGCACGATAGCAAAGTCGCGGTTAAAAACTAGTATTTATATTAATAACGAACACCGAAATATGTTGGGTGGAAGGAATTTGTAGAATTATCCACCCTTACCCACGTGGGGTGCGAAAGCCCTTTATCGTCGATGTACAGGTGTAAGCAAATTCCTCAGGGCGTAGGCGTGTATTACTGGTATATAACACGCTTACACCGCGCCACCGGGCTCAAGTATGTGTTGATTAATTTCACATTGTGTACACCGTTATATGTTTATAATGTGTAATGAAATTCAAGAGCGCGTTAAATTAATGATGCACATAAAATACTATAGCATATTTGATTTAATCCAAAATACTAGCGTCTCTGATAAGTTAAGAATGTGTATATTAGAGGAAGTTTGAAAGTAGCGCCAGTGATCGAGAAATCGAGGAGTAAAAGATTACCGTGGTTTGGACATGTTGTACGGAGGGATGATGATGATAGAAGCAAAAAAGTAATGATATTGAATGTGGATGGCTACAAGGGTAGGGGAAGACCAAAAAAAGTATGGAATGACTGTGTGAAAGAGAATATGCGTAGGAAGAGTGTAGATTCGGATGTATGGAGGAGTAGTACATACTGTACCGACCCTCAATCGGGCAGGTTGATGGTTTAAGTTCAAGTCAGACGATCTCATAGAGTCCATGTGATGCGTTATTTATATTCATAACAATTTAACATCATTAACATATTCTTATTACAAATGGAGATAATATTCTGAAATCAGATATTAATAACAATATTTCGAAATATAAAATTCCCACATAAAACATCTTTAAACATTAATTAACGATATAATCTGTGGTGTGAATTGCAGCGTTACAATTACAAATTACAAGTCATACAAAACGCACGATTGCACTTGTATTATTATTGTTTATATATTATTTAACAGTGATATGATAACTGTGCGTGTTAGTAATTACTATTATATAACCGTCTGGTTCCCATCGTCTTTTGTTATTGCCTTTAAACTAAGGGCAGTTCACACTAGCGCCATAGCTCTCACAATGCATTTCACTTGCAGTAGCCTACGGCTTCGTCCACGAGTAATGAAATAAAACTCCAATAATAAATATAGCCTATTTCACCCGGCGATAGTTTAGCTTCCTAACAGTGGATTTTTTTTTAAATCGGTTCAGTCGTTCAAACTAAAAAAAGATCATGATAAAAACTAAGAACAAAAATATGTGCAGTAATGTTTAAGTAATAAATATACATAATAATAGAGGACATAGAAGAATTATTTTTAAAGACCTACATTATTATAAATTTCAAGTACATGTTACAATGTCGAATAATTATTATAATTGTTTTTTCATTCATTGGAACAAATCCAAAATATTTCTGGCAGGAAGGAACGACAATATAGTTTTAATAAAAAAAAACTAAATTAATTTTTACTTTACTGTCGTCAAGAGACAAAAGCATAGCATAGTTAAAAAGCTATGCTTCAGATATTAATTTAAAATACGAAATTAAAAAAAAAAACGAAACATTTTCCGGCGAATAATATTTTATCGTTGAATAAAACCTAACCTGCATGGTCTTATCGCAAAAAGAATATCATCTCAAAGCCAAATAAGATATTACAAAGTTTTCCATTATGTTCTGGTACGTTTCAATACATACATACAAAACGTAATACACTAGTTGTCTTACAAACTCATGCATTTAAATGGAAAATATACAACTTTACGTATTCCCTGCACCTGAACCACTCTCCAGAGTTCTGAGAAATGTATAATGTAACTACGAGCTTCGTACATTGTGCAGACTTTATTCTACGTCTTTTTACCGATAGACTATTCTGACAAGATATTATGTAACCTAATGATAACAATTTATTTTTAACTAGCAGCCGCCCGCGACTCCATCCGCGCGGTATTAAATAAAATTTATTTAGTAGTCTATGTGTTGTTCCAGACTACACTTTACATCTATGCGAAATTTCATCGTGATCCATGCAGCAGTTCTGGAGATACCTTTTAACAATCATACGTCCATCCATCCAAGCATTCACATTTATAATACCAGTACGATTAACAAGATATCCCTACATTGGTTATTATTCTTTCTTAGCTTTATTATTATCTCTTAGCGGCCTCTTGGGGACTCTAAGTGCGAAAATTAATCCCTTATCCTTAAGAGTGATCAAAGCAAGTTAACGAACAATTAAATACTTCTTGTGGTATTATTAATTTAAAGGTACTTAAAAAGGATTTCTGTTTCTACAGAACATGCTATTCACAATATTGCAGATCGCTACTGAGTAGATAGAGTTCGATTGAAGCATTCAGTTTGAACCGGCACAAACTACGCTTTCGATTCTTGTTTCAATTTGAATTCACTGCATTGAAATGCTCCAATTAGCGACATAGATTCGAACCTTATTGAGTTTCGGATTCGTTATTAAATTGTTTGTTCAAAAATTGAATTCAACTTCAATACACAAATGTAATAAGTACAATTAAAAAGATTCTAAAGATTTCATCGGCAACATTTATCCAATCATATAAATCTTAACTACAACAGTTAACTTTAATACCATAATAAACTTCAACAAGTTCAAGCTACAGGTTAGAAGCTAGGTTAATATAAAACGCAACAAGAATGGAACTTTCTAATGAGTACAAAATTCCTGAACGCGACTCATTATTGGGATTGCGGTACACATATGCAGCATGCTAAAAGTGAATCCATTAATCTAATATTGTGGTTATGAATATTGTTATAATGAAGCGTCAATAGCCTTAAGGGTACGGATTTCCGATCACGCGGTCGGGGGTTCAAATCCCGCCATTCGACTATTGCCGTAAACCATAGGAGCACAAGCCTACCTAGAGCTTATTTAGAATAGTAAAAAGAAATATTAGTAAATTTCCAAAAAAACACAAACTGATTATAATAGACACTCAAATTTTATTATTAACGAGATACAATATAGTTTTTGGGTGACATTGAAGATACCTAATTCCTCTCTTCATTTTCGATATTTCAAGGCGATGTAAAAGACGTTTTGTGTAACTACGCAGGGCAGCATTGGTGTTTAATTTGCTGTAATTATATTTTTAATTTCCGGGCTTGAAAAGGGCGTAATTAAATTTTCGTGTCGGAGAAATAAATTGCTTTCGGTGAAAATCATTCTGTTGAATATGCGGTTTTCGCGACCCTCCGTTTAATGAGGGAGCTAGGTTTACGAGCAATCGTTTGGCTGATGTATGTAATTGCCAATTTTCATTGTTGCTTTGTTAACAATGTAACTGAGAAATAACTGCTGTTTAACTTGGGCTAAGAGATAATGATGTGATCCGATAACAATTGAAGCATAGTTCTATCTTGCATAATACTTTAAAAACAAGAAAAACAAGTGAATTCATTGAGTTTAAATTCAATTTTATCAAAATCCATGCTTAGTTTAAAAGTTTAATATTCGAAACGGTACGATATAATTCACAACAACCAATTCGTAATCGAATAAGCTTTGTGCTTAAATAGGTATTTACTAACCGTGGATTTCCGAGAACAAAATCGCCGTTTAAAACATATTCTTATCTTTGTTTTTTAAAAGATGAAAGCTAGAGATAGCTATATGTTTTATAGAACTTTGGTCCCAGAAACCAACGGTTAGACATTTAACAACAACGGAAGTAGTTACAAAGGTCATTCGAACAATACTGAATGATGGTTATTTATAAATACTGGTTGAAACAGACGGGAGGTCATGGCCCCGAACGCGTGGGTGACATGCGTCTGCGGTCCTAAGGTCAATTCGCTAACAGAGGCTCCTAAACATTATTTAACACATTCAATGCCACTGACTCATAGATGTAAATTCTCTCCAACTGCACACACTACTATAAATTGCATTGACATGAAACGTGTTAACTTTCATCAATGAACACATACGCTACTTAAGTTTTTTTTTTTAATTCAGTACGGACAGGGTCGCGGTCGATATAGTACATTATAAAACATCTCTTTAGTTTCATGAAATAAATACAATTATTGGAACAATAAGTCGCTCTAACCAATAGAATCTAAATAATAGCATAAAAGTAACTACCATTTTACTGAGCATGAATAAACCATGACCGTAGACATTAAGAATCGGTCTGAAAAACAAACCAATCGAAGACTGAAAATAACAATAGAAAAAAAAAACAATTTTCAATGAAAATGAAACCTTAACAATTTGCAATAAGGTTTACATTCACACAGTTAGATGTTGGAGTGCAATTCCATTAGCAAGTAATGGAGGAGTGGGATTAATGATCACGACTGAGCCTGGTGTTAGATGATTTATGACTAATCTATACGCACTCCATGGAACTCTACGACATACAAGATTTATGATGAAACTAGCGATCGCTCGCGACTTTGCCAACTCAAAATTAAAAATGTAGCCTATAATATGCCCGCGTACGTCAGCTGTACCCGTCAGTCTCGTTAAAATTGGCTTAGTCGTTCCGGAGATTACTAGGAACAAACGCAGTCGTGCGGACAAACATACAGATAGACAAAAATATGATTTTTTTTCTCGATGTTACAGACATTCACACTCACATACAGACACACAATTTTTATTAATATGTATAGATACTCTCATTAGATCAGATGTTCATAACTACAGGAAATGAAAGTAAAGTAAAAAAAAGCTTAGACCATCGAATAGAATATGTAGGTTATTTAATAAAGCAAAGCTTTTTCGTAATGAAAAAATAAAGTTATAAACATGAATATCATTTGTTATAAGAACCCGTACACATAAAAACTACTAGAGTGGCCACAGAAAAAAATAATATGAAAAATATCCGTAATACATTACGGTCCGTAGAGACAGGTCTGTAATTAATCACTCGACGCAACGAGAAAACAATTTTTCCATTCCTATCAAGAACAAAAGTTGTTATGACTGGTGGAGTGCGTGTGCACGATTCCAGATGGATTGCCCTTTTAGATTGCGTTTCCATTGGACAAGCATGATACGACACTTCAATGAATCCACTGAATAGATAATTTATCTACCCAGTCAGAGACTAGATTGAATAAAGTATCTGCTGGAAATAAATAAGACTTTCGAAGCATATTTTTGCGAAAGAATACCAAAGAAATCGCTAAAAATACTATAAGCATCTTTAAGTTTGTGTAAAAAGTTATATCGTACAGACTCAATAAATACTCCTCTAATTATTATAAATTCGATATCGATCTTGAGAAATGTTCCATAACGAAGGTTGTTGAAACCCACTTACGTATGCAAACAGCTTCCAACAACTTATTGACTTTGGAGTAATATTCAGAGCCGCAACCGTTCAATTTGTTATCGATCGCGTCGACATTTTGATAACTGCCTTGTTATTTTTAACCAACTTCAAAAAGGAGGAGGTTGAATCATATAACTCCAGTAACTCCATTTGTTTGCTCCAACCTACCGTGAGTGTCCAAAATATTTTCAAAAGAATCAAGATACAAAGACTGCTTGTCTTACCTGGAAATAAAAAAATATATTTATAACCAACATTACAAATATTATAAGACGAATTACTAAATAAAAAAGGGTCTTGACAGACAGACGGACGGACAACAAAGTGGTAAGGGTTCCGTTTTGTTACCTATGAGGTACGGAACCATAAAAATACTCTCCATTTATCTCATGTACAGTATTTTACAATTTATATTAAAAGGAATCCCTATTAAAATAATGAAATTTTAAATATTACACTATAAACAGTTTTAACACTGATAGAGATTAAAATTAATAGACAAATTAAGCCTCTCACAAAGTCTTAGGGTACAATAAAAAGGCACTTTGTTGCATCGTCAGGAGCTCACAATAGGATTGTTTGCTAAACAAAGGAAAACTAATTTCCGTTCCCGTTCGGTTTATTCACGACACCCTCCAAACAACAATGTTTGGAGAAACGTAGGCGTTTTGATATTGTCAACATCAGATGAAAACATCAATGTTTTGCCACAAGCTTAACTTTGTATTGTGTACAATATTTTTTTTTTATTGTGTACAATATTATATGGACATTCAGTCTCATCATCATCATCATCCTGGCGTTATCCCTGCGTAGGCACAGTATATACTACTCCTCCATACATCTCAAACAGCCGTCATATCTGAATCCACCCCCTTCCTACGCATATCCTCTTCGCATAAGCCGTTCTTGAGTTATAAATAGTGTAACTAACACGACTTTATTTTATATATATAGATTAATTTCAAAATCTATCATTAGGGATTTTTCAAAATATTGTATCATGGAAGTAATTTGATTAAAAAACAGATTTTTATATATCTAAATTCTTATAATCACATCGCAAATAACAACAAAGTAAACATATTACTTGCGCATCATTCGAACTTATTATATTTGTCTATATTTATTCAGAACAAACAAATGTAAGGTGACACCGTCTCACATAACATGTTTATTTCGATTGCAGGAAAAAACATTAGCATTAAAAAATTACTTTATATCTTAAGTACCCATCTATTATTTTTATTTTGGTGAAAAATATTAGCAGATTTTGTAGTAAATTTACTCATATTTCTTTTACCATTCCAACTAAGCTCTAAGCTTGTGCTAGGATATGGTTTACGACATTCGGGATTCGAACTCCTGACCTCGTGATCAGAAATCCGTACACTTAACCATTAGGCTATTGACGCTTTTTATATGGGAAAATAATAAAAAAATAATTTATTGTTTTAATAAATATCACTTATATTTTAAGGCAAACAACTCTATATAATTATTTTATGTCAGACCATGTTCTAGATCAAATTGCGTACTGAAACACATCAAGAATATATTTCGCGCTTTTGCGCGGAATCGATAACCATCAAACAGTGCCAGATGGATATAATAAAAACCCTTCCGTTTTACAATCAGATTTTATGGCGTCGTTACTCGGCCCGACTTCGAGAGCTTTATATTTCCTGTATTTATAGTCATAGCATTTCTACATATCCACCATATGCTATTCCTGTCGAATATTCTTTTATTGCAATAAAAATAAAATATATCGAAGAAATTGCAAAGCATTTGGTCTGTTTTTGATATCGAATAAAAGTAGTATTTTCATTTTAACAGCTTATAATTTTTTTACGATATTTCAAAATAGAATCAATGCACTTACCGTTGGTTTCTGAGACCAAAATTGCTTTTTAAAACATATCGTCATCCTTGTTATTGACTTTGAGAAAACAGAGATAGCAATATGTTTTAAACGGGAATGTTGACCTTATAAACCAACGGTTAGTGATGCAAAACATCTTAGACCTACATCCTTTTATTCACGAAAGTATATCAACTGTTGCGGATAAAAAGAAATCAGTTCTAATCTTTCTAATGGAAATTGTAGGAACAATAAAAGCGTCGCAAACAACAGCAAATAAGATGTTGGGGTTATGTAGCAATAACTTGTGCAACCACTAAATACGAGCTGCAAGAAGCTGGAACGCGGTTGCGGACTGGGAATCGATATAATACGGTGTTGCTGTACCGAACTAAATTATCATTTAAAAACAGAAGTTTTTAGTCCGTTATCTTTACATTAAACTATCAATAATAAAATCGAAAATAGTCTGAACTTTTCACAAAATGTAATGTCAAAAAATATTAACTCAATGAAAAGAATAGAAACAACGTCATATACAGGTCGAAAACTGGTGGGCCGCGGATGAGAGCGAAAGCGTTCCCGTAGCTCCGCCCTGATGCGTTGGAGGAACAGAGAGGTTTAGTGGATAAAGTCCGATAAGGAGGAGAATCCCACATAACTACCGCGTCTCCCCCCGGGGCGCGGAGTATGCATAAAGCATTCCTCTCTGGGAAAAAAAAAAGTTCGAAAACTGGTAGCGTTTCATGTAATCCTTACAAAAGAGTTATGTAAAACTATCAAAAAACTTTTAATTACATAAACAGAAAACTATTCCTACCACTAAGTACGAGCGGGAGATGTAAGCCGGTGCTTGGCTTGCCGCCAAGTGACGTCACAACTCTATAGTTTCACATTACACTACGGAATTACCAAGCTCCATTAGCTAACACTACAGGCAATCCCATTATCTGAAATTGTGCTGTACATTGATGGGTTACATGTATGTAACATAAGAATTTATTACCCTATAAATATAAAATATAATAGATGTCATTGTTCCGGAAGATCAAAAATAAAAAAAAACGATATTTTACTATTTCAACAATAGAAAGTCTTCCGTAGTTTAGAATCTACAAAACGAGACACACTTAAAGACCTTAAGTACCCGAATAAAAATATATACGAAGATAACTTTTATGATATTTTAAAAGCGTTTCAACAAAATTACCACTAGCTTCATCTCTCATAAATTGAAGCATTTATCTAGAAATACGCTGTCTGTTTTATTACCGTCTCACTTCGAGAGCCATAATCAATAAGTCAGTTCGCTTGTCAGACTCCATCAAGATGGGTTCCGTCACACATCAAGTGTAACGAGACAATTTGTCACGTTATAAAATCAAATACAGATTTTATAACGATTTTCAACAGTGATAAAGCCCGCTTTAACATCTTCGCAGGAATTGGCCCAGCTGGCCCGGTGAAATACCACGACCTTACAGAAGACAGGCGTGAAGTGGAAGCAATTCCGCGTTTCGTTTGATGAGTGTGCGTCCCGGAGGCAAAGCAACGTAAGTAAGCAACGCATATGCAATTGCGTATATCTATGGGCAACGGTCGCTTCGCTATTTCAGCGATTTCGGGTGGCCGCTCGCTCTTTTACCACCTTATGATATAAAAAATAACATATTCAGACTAAAGAAATACAGGCAGCACAGATATCATTGTTCCACCAATTGCGCATATGCGTCGAACGTTCATAAATTCTACGTATAAACGTCCGTTCGTTTGCATCTGCATATGAGGACAACAGACGGGTCATTTGGAACTGTCCCCGATAACCCAAATAATTGAATGGGCGGAATGTGAGATATCTCGACGCAAACAAAACTCAACGAAGCGACCGCACGATACGTTTATTTATGGCTACATATTGTACTCATAAGTTCTGTGACTATAGATAATAGATCGCTTTTGGGTCAAATAAAAAAAACTAAAAAAAACAATAGAGTAGAATACAATTTACCTCATATTCATAGTCTATGTTAGGGATGCCAAAGCCTTAGTCAAGTACGCAGGTTCATTGTTTGTTTACGTTCCCCGTAAGAAACTCACAAATTAATTAATTTAAATTCTTCCTAATAATATATATATTATTATATATTTTCCCTTGTAATTAATAATGAAAACAAACAGAATGATGTGATAACAACCTAAATAATTATGAAAACAAATGCAAAACAGACAACAGAGCCAACACATGTGGTATTAATAATAAAACTAAACGAGAACGAACACATTAACAATCAAAACATGAACAACATGTGTTTTAATACAACAAATATAAAGAACTCAGACTGATTTTGCTATTTTGGTACATCTATTGTCATAGCAATCATATAAAAACAGTAGAAAAATTAACTGTTTGACTTATAACAATACTAGCTGTTGCGTGCGACTCCGTCCTCTCGGAATTAAAAAAAAAACTACATTGGTAGCATATGTGTTCTTCCAGACTATGTTCCACATCTGTTCCAAATTATAGCGAGATATTTGCAACCGTTCAGAAGATACCTTCAAACAAACATTCACCTATCCAAACAATGTGGGTACTCTAAACTAGGCAAATGGTTTTAATCCATTTTTCAAACATTAAATTAACAAGAAGGAGTGCAACATTGCCAAAAGGTACATCAATCGAAATGTTTACCACAAGATATAGTCTGTCATGTAATCAACATTACAACAGTATGTAAAGGACAGGCATAATTATCATCAGGTTTTATCGTTTCTGAAACATACAGGTCATTGACCGCACAGCTGTAAACATACGGACATGTAAACATGACGAGATGAGGACTATATGTTACCGCTTTTAGAATTAATTGCGTTGGAAATCGGAGAGACGGAGCTGCGGCAGACGAGATACGTTACTGTTGTAAATATTTACATCTATCCACGCTTAGTACAGCTTAGTTGAATGATATTTTTAATTTTCACTGCCGAAACACGTGTATAAAAATACATTTACATCTCCGTTACATCAAATGAAAAAGACAGTACGATAAAAGAAGGGACATGTTATTTCTGCTTCCTTTAAATTTGATAGTAAAAGATTGTCGTAACATACGAGATGCTGATCCTAATTTTACAACCAATTCTAATAGATTTATATTCATTGCCAAGGCTGGCAGTTGTCACGACTCTAATTCTTGGCGTTGAAGACCTGAGCATTATAATGTTGCCAACGGTCAATGAATTCCAACATGACAATATTACATTATTTGTTGTTTTGTTTTTACTGCCACGATAAAAAATCTATCATTTTCTCAACAACTTTTTCCCCCAATCGCTACGTCGCTTGAGATTTTTTTATTGGTGTGGTGACTTTACAATTTAATTCCGCAAACTTACGGTACTGTCTCTAACGAACCCGTTTGTATTTGTAACTTACCATAGATAAGTTTTTACTCCTATGCATTTTGATAAATTTTGTTATCTACATCGTTAAATAAATGTCAATTGGTCAACAACAACTGCTACCTGCACTAATAGATTTGTTTACTATTATCTACACGGGCAACAAATTAGTTGCACATCTATTTGTGAAGATTGGCAAACTAGTGCATACCTGAGATGTAGCTGGGAACAAGATCGCGGCGGTGTTGACGGAATTAGATGTCGGTGTGTCACGTGGTACACACGCGAGCTAATAAAGAAATCAACTCGCGTGAACAGCACGTGCATTTGTCAACAAGCGGCTAACTACGTCACAATACTTTTGCGATTTAGCAGGCGTGAGATTAAAAAGTAAAGCATTGTTTATTTACTGTGAATAGATATCAACATTTTCATAATAATCCGACTTAGTGTCATTCAAATTTACATAAGACATTACGACCTCCAAACACACACGAGACTTATTAAGTTAAACAATAATAAACCAATATATTATACTAGCTGTCGCCCGCGATTCCGTCCGCGCGGAATGAAAAATAGATGTTGGCCGATTCTCAGACCTACTCAATATGCTCACAAAATTTCATGAGAATCGGTCAAGACGTTTCGGAGGAGTATGCGAACGAAAATTGTGACACGAGAATTTTATATATAAGACGTATTTTAGATTTATTTACTCGGACATTGTTGGAAGGTCTCAAGAGAACGTTCAATTCTTCGTTTGTGTTAAGTAAATATGAGTCACTGGCGTATTTACATTATGTATTGTTTACTTATCGATAGCCTCATATACCTTATTAATTCGATATATTGACTGCGTAGAATACCAAAAGAGTAAACTACGCACAACTCTACATATCACAAAGGACGCATGGTATCATACAATCGAAAAAAATAATAAGAAATGAAATCGTAAAATAGTTTACGCAGAGAAAGTCAAATTTGTAAGAAACTTAATGCAACAACAAATACATGTTTTAGCGTTGATTTCTGACACCACAATCTCTGTACAAAATATATCGTCATCCCTGTCATTATCTTTGACAAAACAGAGATAGTATGTTTTACACGGGGATTTTACTCTTAGAAACCTACAGTTAATGGTTTATTTCTAAGATTTATATTAAGACCTAAATTATCAGATTCACTTTATCATTTAACAATTCCCGTCAGTAGCATTTTCAAGCGAAATGTGAGATTCATATACAATGTAAAAACCAACTTTATAGTCAAACGAGTATGTTTTTATTCGCATTCTGCAAACAAAGAGGTATATTTAAGGGTATCATGTCTCGGGAATGCGTTATCGATACCCCTACCAAGGTCGCGTGCGGCGCGCGCGTGACTACGCTTCGTAATTATCTGGACGATTCGATCGACAACTTACATAAATAGGGTTTCACCGCGGACCCGGACGAGGCGTGACTATTGTAAGTTACACATTATCATTCCGCCCTCAGTTTTTCATTATGTAATTGCAATGATTAATTATAAGGTTTGGTTACATTCAATGAATGAATTGTTGGCTAACCGATAAATGATAATAAATCCCAAAGATCCCAGCAGTTTTTTTTTATATATTATAAGGTGGCAAAAGATCAAGCGGTTACCTGAATTCGCCGAAATAGCGAAGCACATAGATATTTGCAATTGCAGATACGTTGTCTACCTTTCATTGACAGAGGCAAAGATAATATTTCACCTTCCCATGCGTCTACCTTCTCCGTCAAATCCACTTCCCCTTTCCATCCTTTCCTTGTAAGAATAAGGTGGGAAAGGAAAGAGGACTAAAATAAGGCCTTTGGCGCGCGCATTCATCAGACGAATCGCAGAACCACTTCCACTATACGTCTTCTGTGGTCGTTGTATTTCACTGTATTAAAAATGTGAAATGAACACATAAGAAATCCATCAATCATACAATAATATTCATTTTGGTAATTTTAATACAGTCATTTACTTATTTTTTTATATAGATATCAGTTACATTGAATAAGTAAATGTAAGTTTCGAACTAAGGAATGACCTCGGTGACAAAAGGTTCGGCGAAATCGTGGGGACGTGACAAACGTGACCTTTGTCGTGCAAATCGTGTCAAAGATATTCTTTTCAAGTGCAAACTGAACAATAGGATACAATACAAGTTTTTCGATAAAACTCGCTCACCTTTCAACAGATAGCATTCAAAGCAGAAGCTTTCAAAGCGAAATCCAACAGCAACAGACCAACCACAAATCCAACAATCAGTAACACAAGTTGAGTATAATAGTTGTCGACTAAACGTAACAAAAACTAACTTATAATAGTTAAAGCCATAACAATCATAAAAGTATCAACAAAAAATAACATAAATGTCTTTCGGCGTTGTAAATTCACCATAATTTGAGAGCTATTAAGACGACAAAGGTTAAGGATAAAGGGGCGATTGTCTTTGAACTTAAACTGAAATTACATGAAGGTTAAAGCATGCATAATCGTAACGTTTTTATGACACGCCATACTGCAGTACAACTCACTAAATGAAATCCATATCTATAAATGTCTAGCTAGTCATTAGCGTCTTTAACTGACTTAAAAAAAAATGGACTAATCATTAATCCAAATTGTAATCTAAATAAATAATCGAATTAAAAATATTTAGTAAAGTTGAAAGGAGTCGACTCATTAAGTAAAATAATACACTACAAATTGTGGTATTTAGGTTTGACTGTTTCTTAAACCGACAATTACCAAACGTATCAGCTTTAAATGTAACTACTAACATCGTCTATTCCCGAACACAAACAGAGAACGGCACGCGAGGGAATTGGTCAAACAAAAACAATTTAAACGCAACAAAAATAAACAAGCTCACTAAAAAGTCAAGAACGTGAGGATTCTACGATGCGATTAGATTGTATGAGTCAGAATCTTTATATATAAAAAGCGATAATGAAATATGTGCCGTTATTAAAGTCAACAGTAAGAATAGAATCTGATAAAATAGGGTAGGTCAAGACTGAGCCATATTGGTTTTTAGTAACATGAAAAAGGCCAAGTCACTAGTTATGGAAAGGACTAACAAAGAAATTGTTAAATCAAATTTAGAAAAAGTTTACGAAGAGGGGCGAATGCCGTTGAGTAATCGATACAAAATAGAAATCACCACAAAACAATTCTTTTAAACTTTAGGTAACTCGACGATCCTCGTATCATAATTACACACTCTCTAATGTTTGTAAGTATACGCGTGACAATATAAATTGACAAGGTTTATCTAATTCCAGTGGACAAAGGTCTAATAGACATGTATGCTCTGGTATGCTTGTAATGGAGGCGAGGACCGAACACGGCAGCACAGTCGTCCTTGTAGGCATATTCGTTAGTATTATCGTATTGTTCTCTTACCCTTGGGAATAGCTGCAGCGAGCAAGGTTTAAGACTAGTACACACGATATGCAATCGTTAGTCCGTCTTCTAACGATGAACTGGATGAAATTTTATGCAATTCGATAATTATAACTGTAATATTTGCAATGAAACGCGATAATAATCCCATTCTCGTCGCCACTATAATATTTGCAATGAAACGCGAGTGACAAGTTCAAGGTTCGGACTGACGTACAAAAGTATGCAGTTGAATAAGGTACTTTATACAACGCCTATTTTCTAGGTACCTACATTACAATAACTACTTTTTAAGCCTGCCTTAATACAACTGTCACGGGCAAAACCTAGTCTTATTGATATGGATGGATGTTTGTTTGTTTGAGGGTATCTTCGGTACGGCTGAACAGATATCGCTGACATTTGGCATAGATATAGAACATAGTCTGGAAGAACACATAGGTTACTTATTATTATTTTTTTTATAATTCGCGCGGATGGACTCGCGGGCGATAGCTCTACATAATACAAGAACTACAAGCTTTAAAATAGAACTTCATTTGTTTTCTCCCGTTTCTCGTTTGCAGAGAATTTCAATCCGCCATGTTTTCCTACAAATATTCTCTAGTATACAAAGAGAAATACAGATATTAAAATCGCAGGTAGGGCTTTAATCAACAAGCAGCAGCTCCGCGAGCCTTTTGTTCGTAGAACACAAACTACACTAAGTAATTAGCTACTGCAACCAATTTCATAACTAGCAAGACTAACAATAGAAAGTTTCTATATCACAGTTATTTCATTAAAAGTAGGCTTGTTTAAACTGGATAAAGACCTTTTCGTTAATAAAGGGATTAAAGGTCAGTGGAGTTAGTAACATGTATTAAGTTTGGTCTCTTTAACTTTAGCTCTCTTTAACGTTAGCTTTAGCTAATATCACGTAGCAACAAAAAATAGAAAGTTGTCCAAAAATTTTTTATATTGAATAAAGCAAGTGCTTGGCCATAAACAAACATATTATAGTAAGTGGGTATGCGATCGAAGGATGGTACGCACTAGCTTAGTCTATACCTATTTATCGTACTCTTGAAGGCACCCAAATTAATTTCAGTGTGTGATCAGATTACCTATTGAAATATAGACAACCTACTATACAATACTGAGAAAATCATGTTTACAAAATGTATACAAACTGACTACGAAAAAATTCTAGTCATTTATATTAAAATGATTTGTTTGAAAATCTTAAGACGTTATTGATGAAAAAATGTATAAAAGCTAACAGATGGTTGGCAAAAACAATCAACAGACAAAACCGTGAGGCGATGACATTTGATGGATGGACTGACAGAAAAGTATTTTGTTATTATCACAGCTATTCCGAAATAATTTAATTCAAGGTCAATTTAAATAGCTAAATATATTTTTTCGACTGTGTTTTATAGAGTTTGTTTTTAGTCGTCCGCGCCTATGTTTTTCTTGACAATTTTCTACATTAAATCCAAAGTTTAACGAGACCGGTTTCGGGGTTGTAGAAATAAGTTATAACAGACATCTTTACAAACATTCGCATTTATTGCAATGCGGATGTTGAAAGAGTTAAAATAATAAAGTGCATTTCGAATTCTTTCGTTACGATAATCGATATTAACGTATCGAATCTTACTCATAAAATAATCGAAAGTGAAGGCAAAAGAATTATCTGGATACAGTCCACAGCACACAATGCATAATAACGATATCTCGGCGAAATGCTCGGATAAGAAACAGTTTTATCGCCTAACGATAACATTGGTTACGAAGAACTCGAGAAACAATGGTCGCTTATCGATTTTGAGTAAATAAACTTACGACGTAATCTTAATCTTGTATATATAACATTCTCGTCCTATATATAAAATTCTCGTGACATAATGTTAGTTACTATACTCCTCCGAAACGCCTTGATCAATTTTAACGTAATGTTGATATTTAGTAGGTTTGAAAATCGGCTACTATCAAAATTTTTAACTGTCACACACACAAGACCACATTGTCTACTAATTAAGTTTTTTTAATACTGGCCGAAACTCCGTCCGCGCGTGATAAAAAAAATACTTAAATCGGACATGTAGTGAAAAATATAAATATCTATTCATTATCGAAGTTAAGATTTCACATTTAATCTAAGAGAGAAACTATAACTATTAAATGTCGTCAACCTAATCTACAAGTTGATCAATGAAGTAATGTTTAGTGAGATCATTTAAAACTCTTACTTTGACACTCAGAGACACACAAAGTGGACATAACTGTTACAACTCTAACTGCGTTATAACCGTAGATTAGGAACCTTATAGCATGCGTTCTCTCATAAGCGAGTACAAAGGTACCGACTAAAGCTCATAGCTTACACATTACTCACGCTCGGTATTCCATTGTACGTTGCTGTGATTATACTGGCGCATCCTGCAGGCCGCTTCCAGAATAGCAAGCGCGCTCACATTTCACACAGAGCGAGCCTGACTCATGACGATTGCAATTGATGCTATTTTAGGGCTTTTAATACAATGTCCATGATAACATTAATATATTCAAGGACCAGATTTTATAGCCGTTACATAGAATTACAAAAGAATACGATTTAATATTAAAGTCCTTTGCACTCTACTCTGCACCACCGTTTTTTAAAATGTTTAAAATTTGCGCGCGAAATTAAAATAAAACCTAAGTAGCCTATGTATTCTTCCAGACTATGTTTTACATTCATAACAAATTTCATCGAGGTCCAATGAGATGTTCTGGAGATACCTTCTAACAAGCAAACATACATCCATCCATACATCTAAACTTTCGCATATATAATATTAGTAAGATCAAATGGTCATTTTGTATAAGACATTAGTAGAAACAGATGTAATAAAATCCGAGATCAAAAATAACATTTACAAAATCGCATAACTCAAACAACTGAGAAGTTTTTTAGTTAAAAATACTATCATAAAAACATGTCCTTAAAGTCATATCAAATATGCATACGATGGCAGTGAGTCAGTCGCATTCCAACCGCATACGGGTTACGTGCTCTGTCGAGGGTAGCCGCTATTAAGGTGGGTTACGTTAAATTGAATTGACCCGGGCACCGGACACTAGGCACGTCAAACATGCATCGTAGTCACGACAAGTTACACGTAGAAATTTAAGACACATTTTATGAATATTGACACCTACATGATTTATTACAGTTTGGAATCAATATCATCTTGTAAAATATCAAAAAGATGTAACTTTACTTATGGCTGACAACTTCTTTTGTTTTTATCACCCTTGCTGTTACCTTCTACAGCAAGAGTCAACATTAATAACAGTCCTTTGTACCGATTTTGTACGAAAAATTTACACCAAGAAACTGCTTATCTATTTTAAGACTAAGCACGACAGTAAATCTAGGATGAACTATTACGACAATAAACAAATCCTTTAATAACCTGTCATCTTTATAATCAGTGCGTTATGAATATGTATTATTTGCTATGTATCTTATAGACAAGCAAGGCCATATAGGAGGATATATATACAGCCTCTCGTGTTAACATATCGCACCATAATAGGTCCTTCGCGGTCGGTTGAGCCCCATAATGGAGCATCGACATCTCAAGGGCGACCCAATAAAGGTGTCCTACTGCGTACATGGTACAAAAATTACGCCTCACAAACACGTGACATTATATCATGCATTATCATCATGTTTATTATTATCGTGTTAGTTTTTATTATAACAAACAACATAAAGGTATTTGTGTATTCATCGATTTCTAGGATCCTGTTTTGGCGCAGAAAATGTATACAATGCATTACGGATTCGTGTAATATCATTAAATAATTTAAATCTAACACACAACTTTAAAAACATAAGGAAGTAAACTCGTTCCTTATATAATCATTTTAATATTATGTTTGTGGCAACTGTGACATGAGTAAACCAGATTAAACAAAAACATTCTCTTTGTTTCTCTAGACATTTTTGATAGAACAAGAGTAACTGTATTGCTTTTAAAATCTCTCTAGTAACAACAAACACAGGCACTAATCGTGCAATAAAACGGCTACATACTAATTAGCCTAGTACGCTCTGCTAACTGAACAAGCTCTGTTAGTGTTCCATTTAGAAATTGAATACTTAATTAACTAGTTTCCTATATTTATCTTATGGCCCATTTATCTCTACAAATATATGTAACTTCATCAATCAATACAATTTTTGAGACTAAAGGATTATTAAGACATTTTTTTTAGAAAAAATGGAACAATTTAATTTAGAGTATCATTTACATAAAAAAATATAAACACGATGATACAAATTCACAGCTGTAAAGTCCAAAAACACTGCGGCAATAAGTAAAACAACAATTATGTGCATATATCCTTGGAAATTGAAATAAGATTTTTTACTAATAAAATATCCAAGGAATTTAATTACTACGCAATGAGATTTCTAAGTCCGCTGAATATAAACTTTTAAATGAATCTGAGGACAGAAGCTGTAATTACATGAAATGGAAGCCTCTCAGCTGCCGCTCGAGCGAGTAACTCGATTTCGATATTAATTAACTTGGAGACTTGGGAGAGCTCGTATAAGTCGAGTACCACGGCCATAGACACGTAAACGTCTTGTAATAATTATTATGATAAAATATAATATACATAGAACCCAGCATTTCATTAGCACGTTGGGAACAAGAGTACTCTTCAACAAAACATAATATAGAACATAAAAACCCCAAAGAATGTCACACCTATAATAATCTTATCAGAACAATAAAAACATTGTGTCACATTGTTAAGAAATTAGTATTATTAGGGATGAATCACGGCGCAACTATAAGAATTGAGTCATTAAACCAGAATACCTATCTTATATCATGTATCAAAGAAGTTGGTATTCCTGATAACATATCAACACTGTTTCACCGTTTGTACACATTTTTATATCACCTAGTGAGTTAGGCAGCCAGAAGCTAGATAGTCAACTGCTCATTTCAAAAAAACAATTTAGTCGAAACTTTGCTAGATAGCAGTACGTGTGTACCACGGTGTTGTAGATCTAAATCTTTAAAGACAACATAAATTAATATTATTCAACATAAAATCAACGCATCTGAAACTACTTTCACCGTTCAGTGACCCGATTGTTCAATTACCACAGTTTTCCGTGAAAAAAATTAAACAAAACTCTTTAATCTCAGCAATCATGATTCATAACACGAAAAACACGTAGAAACGAGGTCGTCCCACATAAAGCTTTATCATACAAGAGCGCGGAGTTCAAGGATCAAATTGAATTGGTGTGAAACAAAGTCGAACTAGTACGTACGGTAAACGACCTTCTGTAACGGTGCCGGTCCATTCATACGCTTCCAGCAACTACTGATCCTCGCGAAATATATTAACGTGCGAACTCATTCGTTAACAAACAAAGTGCGCGTTCCATTGTCCCAGTTCCGAAACAGTATGTATGCGCTGATTTAGATCCTGACTTTGCTTTTTTATAATTCAACCGGCTTAATCAAGGGTTAAATAATGCAACAAAGCATGAATAAGAAAAAAGATTAAGTGTGCTATCTCTATTTACAAATAAAAGTTCAAATAATATTATATTATGGCAAATAACCTTGAAAATATTAAAACCATATTCCAATAGTTTGCCATTCGGGTTACGTAACGTTCGGGGACTTATCCAAAATCAATGAAGCGGTCATCCGGACCTGATTCGATCGAGCCAATCCTACTTCAGATATATACACAAATATACCCTCGTCTGACACTAATAAACTTGAAGCCGATACCAAACTCAATTTATACGAAGCAATAAAGATATTTCAGGGCAACGGGCCATACTTTTTACTGAAACACTTTATTTATAATCCATTAGTATCAGAATAAAAGGATATACTAAACCTAATGCTTTCTATTGATTTTTTTATTTGGATATGAACGTTTTAAGATCACGGGCCAAAATTATTTCGATTAATGAAATTTTACAACTACAACCAATGCAATAATAGTAAATTAAAAACGTAAAACATGATAAAAGTGATTCACAAAATGTATAATATTTAATGTTAACTTATAAATCAATGAGGAAACTATCTTAAGTAATGGTCCATTGACTCCGGGACCCGGCGGCAAAGGTCAGCAATTAGAATGTTACATTAAACTCTTGTAAATTTGTCTCCGAATGAATTAATGACGGGCCGTCGCACACGAATATCAAAATTTAATTGACCTCGTTTCACGCGAGATCAAATCAAAAGATGAAATTTTATGAATGACTATTCAACAATAATATACCGCGTACCTAATATGTTACAGACGTTAAATTCTGCAGTACTGGCTCCTAACTTTTCAAAACAACAAACAAAAGAAAATCATCTACAAAATATTTCTATTTTTCAGTTGGTCATTTTTTGACATTTATAAAAAAAAAGCCCGCTTGGAAGGTACTTGGAATGCACGATATTGCCCTAAAAAAAGTTCGCAGTTCGAAAAAAAGAGAAACTTATTGTAGTTCGCAGAAATACATTTCCTAGGACATTTATAACTGTCGTAGAGTACAGAAATCATTTCACTACGACAAGGAAAGTTATTCTACGTTAGTTTGTTAGGCTTCGCACGAACTTTCCGAGTTCAGTTCATGTTTCGCAACTCTCCCTTATCATTTGTACTTTCCGATGGAGTTTGTACGCGATGGGAATTGATAAAACGGGCACGTGGAATGGCAAACTAACCAGTTTGAACTTTATCGATACAACACAACATTGGTTAAAAGCAATCTTCATAGAATTTAAATGTCTCACATTTTTGGATGTAACTATAGTTTGATAGCAAGTGTAAATATAGAATTTAATTTTGTATTATTATGACTTAACTATTTGTTTGAAATCGAGCAAGGAGTAAAATATCACATGGGCACATTTATTACGTAATTATAGGACTTTGTTTTTTACACAATTACAAATATCTATTAAATCTACTTCAATTTCTAACCCTTCGCTGCACCAGCATATTTTACTTGGTTCACCTCTAAAATCGCAGTTAAAACAGCTTTGTAGCTACCAAAGTAAAATACTTAAGAAACATATCTGTCGTTGTCAGTAAACTAACACCCTATTTCAGTGTAATATAATAGAGCGTAATGGAGCAATAGAAGCAGGTGGACGTCGCTCATATGACTCGACGTTCAAACCGGCGTCGCCCCGGCCCATTAGCGATAAAAGCTTTATTGATTTCATGAACACACTGGGTATGTAGACAGAGGGGAGCCGGGTAGGAAGCGACGACTATTTTGCCGCGATACTGACATGGGTGTGACAAATTTGTTAGATTTAAAACAAAGCGTTAAAATAGTCATAGTTTTTTTAAGCTTCCTGAAGATTATCAACTTCAAGATATCAAGAAGAATGAAATGAGTGAGAATT
>NW_013531688.1:5947312-5991320 GCF_000836235.2 Papilio xuthus
AACCGCTGCGGGGTCAACGACCGCAGCCAATGGTCGCAAAAGTGAAATCCCTTGCCTGCTGCCGCGAATCGACCGGAAACGATTTATGACTGTCACAGTTACGAATTTTGTAACTTAGTGTATTATTCTAATACTAGCTGTCGCCTGCGACTCCGTCCACGTGGATATATAAAAAAACTTAATTAGTGAAGCCCACCCATCCATCCATGGACATCACATCCATCTAAACATTCGCATTTATAATATTTGTAAGTTAAATAAAAAGCAGCTCATCAAGGCATAAATTCGAAAAAAAATGAATAAATAGTGTCCTATGTCCGTCTCCAGGCTCTATGCTACCTCCTCACCAATTTTCAACCATATCGATAAAGCCGTTCTTGAGTTATAAATAGTATAACTAACACGTACATTATATACACATACATTAATAATCCTCAAACTGACTAATAAAAGGTAAAGTAGACATTAACATATTACCATTGATATCCAGGAATACTGGTGTACAACATACCTGCAACAAAACAATAAGACATGAGTTAATGTATGCACATTTACATGTCAAATCAAACCACAAACGTTACATTGTTTGAGAATTCTCAATACATACGAGGATATATACCATCATACAGGATGTTACATGAATAAATTTACTTAACTTGCGTTTAACGAGACTTACAGGGTGTTATTTCGTCAGCTGAAATCCGCCGAAATTTAACAATCAAAAGAAAATAATTGAATGCTCAATAAAATCATTGTATATTTTTGAACATAGATTATATTTGCGATAAAAACCTATTTGTTGTCAAAGCCACGTTTCTGTGTCAACGACCTACGATTTTGTATACGGTGTAAAGCAATATGTCATTTGCATTTCACTTCGCAGCTCGTTTTGTGATACATTATGCGAATGCAAATACCAAAGCGTAACGTATGCGCATAAATTAATATGCCTATTGTAATCTTAATGGGCAAACGATGGATATGTGACCATATTCAGTATTTCGTAGTTACCTACAAACAAATACGTACTTTGAGCTAGGAATTTTTAAAGTCGAATTTAGATTACAAATTGAAATTGTTTAAGTTTCTCTATCGGTGATGCAAATCTTGAAATTGTCAAGTAACCTTATAAGGTTCACTTTTACTCTAATACAAAATACAAGAACTTAATATTTTAAGACTAGCTCCGTCTGAGCGGATTTAAAAAAAACTTAATCAGTAACCCATGTGTTCTTCCAGACTGTGTTCTATATCGAGATCCATGCAGGCATTCCGGTGATGACTCCAAACAAACATCCATCCAAACATTCGCATTTTTAATATAAATAAGATTGTTTTATACAAAACGAAGGCTTAAGAAGAATGACATGAAACTTATAATACAATTAATTAAAGGCGAAATTAAAGGATAACCCAGACAAAGACATTACACCTCCGTCATCTGAGAGGACAATGTGTGTCTGTCAGAAACATGTCGCGTCTGCGCGATGTTAATCTGTGCGGCATGTGACGCGCTCAAAATAATAAAAGAAGATGACAATGTCCAAATAAGATATGACCTAAAGGTCTATGTTACTAGGTCATAAAATTAAAAAAGAAACTCAAATTAATGACATTGACATTTAATTGTAAAAACAAAAGAAACGCACGTGGTATCGTCATTAATATACGTCACTAACGGACAACACTATTTCATATCGCCGATGGTTTATCGTTGACTTTTAATTGTTATCCATAGAGTAAACTTAGCTAGAAATATATGTTAGTAAAAGAAATTTAATTAGGCACTGTAGCCAAATGACCAATAAAAATACCAGCAGTTAAAAAAAAAACAAAAATAAAATGTAAACGAAAAACGTTTTTCGAATGCACTTAACACTTACAAGCAAATCATGAGATAAACAAAAAAACATCCTAAAAGCAAATAAAAAATGAAACAGGGTCAAGGTAAATGCGCCATCCCATCCACTTAGTTCGAGAACCTTTTCACACCTTTCTCGATGGCAAAAACTAAAGATATCTTACACACCTACGGATTTAACGAACCGGGTTTCGACTAAATGACATATATCGTTGCCTTTGTTTCTTTAAAGAGAATGTAAGAGATGATAATATGTTTTAGAACATGTACCAATGCAGTTCTGGTGTGGATTACGCTTGATGACATTAAATACAAATTATATAAAATTTATTTCTGGAGATTTTTTCATTTATTTTTTAACTGAGGAATCATTTGGAAAGTCTCCTTATGTCCAAAAATTATCGTAAAGAAAATCCAGGATTAAACAAGAGTTACAAAACAAAGCCATAGCCTTTAATCTACAATATAATTTGTTAACTGTTGACTTTTTTCTTCACTTTTTAATTTCCAATCTCCAAAGTCCAAAGATCGCCTCAAACAAATTAAGACTCGATATAATAGTGAACTGATAACAGAGTTCGAGCGCCTTTGACTGATAAGAATCGCCCTTAGTTTAACAAACGCAAACAACCCACAAGGTTTCCTAAAAGGTCTTTATTCTTGAACTCTTAATTAGCTTAAATCTTGCTACGTTTAATCCGATCAAGATACGCTATGTACCTGACAGTTCGTTAAACCGTACACTTGCAAATATAATATCAAAATTAAAGGTCAGAAGTCAAAATAGGTGAACGCTGAAAAAACATTGATCTTAATGCAATTTTCGTTGTTACTTCGCATTCCTAGTAGCACTGCTTTACTATCTAGCTAGGGATTAGAGTAAATCTTTTTATCCATATGGATATACGGCTCTGTGTTGTGTACGGCTCTCTGCAGCGCTACAGCACTGAAATGTAATACAAATTGGAAAAGTTCAATTTGTGTTACCTTTCATCATCATCAGCTCACTATACGTCCCCACCGAGGGGCTCAGAGTTTCCAACTCCGTTTGCGCGGAATTAAAAAAACTAAGTAGCCTATATGTGCTTCCAGACTATATCAAACATCTATGCCAAATTTTCAGTTACATCCATGTAGTCGTTCTAAAGATACCTTCTAATATACATCCAAAACATTTATTTATAATATTAGTAGAATAATATGAGTCATTGTTACAGTCGGCATGACTCACGTGGTGGTTTCCGCGAGCGCGACACCAGCGTCACTCGTATCAGATGTCGAGGAAATCAAGCGACAAAACACCATTGTTATGTCATTACATCGCACTTCGGTTTTGTGTACTTTAGTGGTCAGCGATGGTTGCCGCAAATTACATAAACCTATAGTTCCGGCAGCAATTAATTATTATTGTTAATTAATGTAAATACAATTTTGTTTGTCACATCTTTTCAAGGAAATTACATGCAAACAAGCTGTCGGCCGCGACACCGTCCGCGCGGGATTAAAAATAGATGTTTTCTGATTCTCAGACCTATGCTCACAAAATTTCAAGAGAATCGGTCAAGCCGTTTCGGAGGAGTATGGGAACGAAAATTGTGACACAAGAATTTTATATATAAGATTATTCTAAAGTTCAGTACTTTATATCCCAACTTAATACAAACGTCCATCAAAATGAGTGCAGGTGTAACACTAAATAGCTTGCTTGTGTATAAATAACAGAAACAAGTAGTAGGAACGCCCTAGTTCTGTATTATCAATCGACCGATCCGCGAAGCAGACTCTTGCGCCTTTCCCACGGATAAGGCCCTATTAAAATAATTGGCGGCTACATTTATCGCAGGGCTGACAGATCTGATAGGAGTCGTGGACGTCGCAGGTGGCGTTAGAATTTTTATCACGTATAACATTTTTTTTTAAGTTTTATGGTTTATCAACTTTTTAATCGTATTCGATTAGTTGCTTGTATAATTGTATTTATTACCAAGTTTTTTTGTAACTAAGAATACATGTATTTTGACTTCTACTTGGTATCTTGGTAACTTAGTACAAGTTAGAAAAAAGTAGAGCATATAATAATTTTTATAAACTATCAACCCTGCATTAGAACTTGACCGAGACATGGACAACATCGCTGTAACGAGAAAGCAGCGTTACACATCTTAGAATTCTACTCGCCTAGAAATCAACCTAAACCAGTATTACGAGTAATCAGGTAATCACTTGGACTTCTAAGGAGCTTGTTAGACAAATCGTTTATATCTATATCTGATAAGAATGTATAAACATTTCAAAATAATAACTATTTAACGTTTATTTTGCAGGAAATCTTCCTAACATTATAAATGTGAATGTGTAGGTAGATGGATGGATGTCTGTTTGTAGGTATCTAAAGAACGGCTGAATGGATCTGGATGAAATATGGAATACATATAGAACATATTCTGGAAGAACACATAGGCTACTAATTATGTTTTTTTTTAATTCCACGCAGACGGGGCGACCACTAGTTATTTTATAAGTCTATTGCTGCGCTCTTACTGTCACAAGCTGTTACTTACAACAAGATTGAAATTGATTTTTCGAACTGAATTCATTATTAAATCTCTTGTGTGGGAGTCTCGGACCAACTTTGGGTCGCTGCGCCAGCGAAGTAATTAATTATAAGTGTCCAACGATATTTTTTTAAATCTATAAAGTCCTGCCAAAACTCTTAAACATGAAATAATAAGACTATGAACTAAAATCGTATAGAAGTATAATAATAATCGTAGTTTAGTATTAGACATTTCGACACAATTGTCTATCGATATCTTACTAAGCATAGATATCGTATCATATTTCTATATAACCTCTTATTCGGATGTGGTACAAGGACTTAGATAAGTGACATTTTTTTTTTTCATAAGGTGGCAAACGAGCGGCCACCTGAAATCGCTGAAATAGCGAAGTGAACGTTGCCCATAGACATACGCAATTGCATATGCGTTGCCTACCTTTAATCGACAGAAGAGAGGATGCACAAAAAGAAAATATTTTTCCCTTCCATGCATCCTCTCATCCGGAAACTCGAGCCGGACCAATTCGTGCCAAGATTGTAAAGCGGGCTCTATCACTGTTAAATTGACATGATGTAGGGTGTCAATTCTAATGTCACTTTCACCATTGTAAAGTGTCATTGTCCGCTGCACCGTTGCAGATGATCTACCGTTACTTCTTTGTTGTCGTCTGCCGTATTTTTAGTGTAAACTTTTACAAATAACCCAGATGTTTATAAAACGTCACATTTCATGCAAAAATTTCTAGTAACAATGAGAGAATGAATACTGTGTTAAACCAAGGCATATGTTCATCATCAGCCCACGATGCGTCTCCACCGAGGAGCTCGGAGCCTATCCTATGCTAGGGGCGATTAGGCCATAGGCAACCACGCTGGCCCAGTGCGGGTTGCATCACGATGTTTTCCTTCACCGTAAGAACGTCGAATAAATGTATAATATATAAGTAATTCGGAAATTGAAAAACACATTGGTACATGGCGGGATTCGAACCCAGGACCTGCAGATTGCAAGTCAAGTGCTTGACCTCTGAGCCACCGACGCTCTTCTCAGGCATATGTTACATTAGGAATATTTTCTGCAAGTCATAAAACTCTGCAGCTGTAGAGCGGCATAATAATAAAGAAAATCAATGGACAAAATAAAGAATTATTTCCTTTCTTAAACTGTCGTAAGGCCACAACTTGAGCGCAGGCCAACTATAAAATGAACACTTACATTAAATAAACTATAGCCTCGATCGCTAATTAAAACATTCGATAAGTCTTTGCTTTTTTTAAGTATATTACCATTATCTTAAACAACTGTACCCAATCATATTACTTAATTTGTAGCATAAAATATGTCGCTATAAAAGTCAGGGTTCCGTCTCATAAACCACAGGTAACCGTTCATTTCTCGAAAAATAATAAAACATGCCCAATCATCAAATTTAAAGTCAAACCAGATGACTACAAAATCTCCGTATTATCTAACTCCATTGTGTTGTTTTAAAATTGTTAAAGATCGTAAAAGTACCGGCCAGTTAACAAACCTTATACAACAACAAACTTTAAAGACCATGTTGTACTCTACCAATTAGGAACCGTCGTAAAAAAGAGAAAAGAAATGGGTAACCTCTCTATAAAGGACACAGACTACATAAAAGCAAGAACCGGTACACTAAGGATAGTCATTGGCTGAATACGAAAACTATAAAATAAAGTGTTGTTTTAAAACTGGCTTACTTTCAATAACCAATACAACATTATGAGATTAAGTTTATATTAATGTCCACTTTCATGATATTTAGTCGGAACACCTTTTAGGGTTCCGTACATCGAACGGAACCCTTATAGAATCACTTTGCTGCCCGTCAGTCTGTTTGACTAGAATTTTTTTTCGTACTACAAATATTTTATTATAAAACCTTGAGATTGTATTTAACTAAACCAAGCCGGCTCACAGTTATATGAAAAGCATCTTAAGATTGCTATAGTTACCTGTTCATAATATATTTTCTGCCTCAGTAGTCAATACGTAGCAATATTCAAGTAAAAGGATGGCTAAGCAAACCGATCGCCCGTGACTGATTGCTTTTACTCACTGTCCATTTCCGATCTGTTGTGACGTGCTTGCACTTTCTATTACAGTAAACAGTTTAAATTGAACATATTCCTTTACATCTTACTAATATTATAAATGCGAATGTTTAGATGGATGGATACTTGTTTGAAGGTATTTCCAGATCGGCTACATGGATATTGCTGAAATTTTGCATATACGTAGAACTTTGGAAGGACACATCATCATCAACCTGCCCTTATCCCTATCGAGGGTCGGCACAGCATGTACTACTCCTCCATACATCTCTATCAGCCGTCATATCCGAGTCTACCCCCTTCTTACGCATATCCTCTTTCACACAGTCATTCCATACTTTTTTTGGTCTTCCTCTACCCTTGTAGCCATCCACATTCAATCTCATTACTTTTTTGCTTATATCATCATCATCCCTCCTCATAACATGTCCAAACCACGCTAATCTATTACTCCTCAATTTCTCGATCACTGGCGCTACTTTCAAACTTCCTCTAATATACAGATTTTTAACTTTATCCTTCCTCCTTTATAACTTTGGAAGGACACATAGGCTACTAATTAAGTTTTTCATTTACGCGCGGACGGAGTCGCCTGCGACAGTCACTATCACATATAAATCAGATAGTTTAGTTACTAAAACGATCTTAAAAGAAGCAGATAAAAGTGGAGGAAGCTTAATCTTATCTTAAGCTTATTTAATAAAATGAAGGAAGTTTAATCCAATTAAATAATGTAATCCAGTAATTACAGAAATATTTAAACACACTACAACATTCATAAAGATGCCAGGCTATATAAATCTACTACATTGTTAAAGCAATCATACATAAATGAATCTTCACAGCAGGGCGTAATAAAAAATGCAACTAACATAACTCTTGCTAGATGTGCTTCTATAAAAACTCTGTAGCAGGTCAGATACAATAAAATACAAGAACTACAATTAAAAATAAAAGTATTTGCAGTGGAGTGCAATAGGGAAGTGGGTCAACGGTGACCACGAATGCAGCTCTCTCCACTCGACTGCCACTCGACCGCTCATTGTATTGGACTTAAATCGATTTCTCTCACGACTCTCAACGATTTATACTTTTGTTTATAGCTATATACATAACTGTTAGGACTTCTTAAAGTTTCTAAGGTAAGAACTAACAACGAGCTTGTTTATTTCTTTTTTTGTAGGTAATGGCACAAGATTAACGGCCATTGCTTTTTGTTAAAATAACGAAGTAACCGCTGCCCATGGTCGTCTGCAACAAGTCAAAAGATTGCAGATGCGTTGCTTACTTGCCCTTGTCTCGTCATCAACAGTCCCGCCAAATCGTCTTCCCTTGAGATGGAAAGGAGAAGACTACACGTGGCATCTACTCTCCTTAGACTGCAAGTGGAATCAATGATCGATGTATCTATCTTCTAAGTCGTCGTGGCAGTGCCCCGGTCGAGGGAGTCATTCGTGACCGGCCAGTTTAATACGCTCAACATGAGTTTTTGATCGATTTTAGATCAACAATGTCGATCTTCCGTCATTCACAAAAGCGATCTGAAGATCGGTCGTGTCGAACAAATTCGTCACGGCTAATACAAACAAATGATGGTCATTTCAATGGCAGCACGATGCACCATTAAGCTATTTCACACGAGGACATCACAGTGAGATCTAACAGTACTGCTAGTGTTTCTAAGGAGTCATTGTAAACACAATACTGTTCTTACTCCACATTTGCGTACAATAAGAGTACTGTCCTACTGGTCCACCTCATTCTATCCACGTGTGAAACGACCATTACTCGATCCTTGATGACAGTCATTTCCTCCGTCGTGACTACGCAATGATTACATCCATTAGTTTTAACGATACATCAAAATTTGCAAATCCTAAGAACAAGTAAAAAAAATATTGTCGCTGTTTGAAGACATTTTGAAGATATTTTTAACAAGAAATTATTTTTCCTTTATTTGAAGGCTGGCACAAAAAGACTTCGTAGGTGAAAAAGGGTTTTACAAAATTATATTAATTTTAAAACAAAATAGATACAATATTTAACCTATTTAAAATCACGATATAACCTAAAAGAACATAAAAAAACAATAATCGAAACAAAGTAGCATTCATTACACGAATATTAAGTCAGAGATCAAAAAAAAATATGATTTGAACGATTATAATAATTACAACGAATAGCATCACGAAAGAGCAGGTTCAATAGCATAGCATGAGAATATGTGTGTCAGGGCAATAACACTGCAACAAAAACATACATAAAATATATGTTATTATTTTTTAATGCAAGCTGAATTTAAATGAACCTTATCTAATAGTAAACTAATCCGTCAAGGATGCATTTTATTAAAAAATATTATATTTAATAAATACAAATTCAAGCTAATAAAAATGGTTGTTAAAAATATCTGCCACTCTCAGAATTATTAAAAGATTAGTTAAACTATCCTTAACTCTACAGTAAGGACCGTTAGCGTTTGTTCTTATAAATGCAGAACTTTAATATTTTCTATTTCTGAATATTATTCATTTCAAGTTCTCAGGGAATAGTAATATTTATAGAAATGCGGATCGTCAATCTTAATATTAACGGCCTCGTATAATTATCACGGCGCTTATCTAACACTGTGGCAAGTCGTTAATCATTCAATTTACGAGCTCGCGACTTTATAAAGCCACTGGACGAGACAACGCAAATATTTACAATTGTAACATGCCCGAGATATAGACAATTTATGTCGTTAAACTGGTAGAGCGTAATAGCTTACAAAATTAAAATCCAAAAGATTTTGTACCATAAACTTGTCATTATTATTTATTCTATAGTTAAAAACGTTACCCATAATAAAAAAAAAACTATAGCTTAATAGAAAGCTGAGGAAATTTGCTATAAAACTCTAGCTTTAATACTTTAGAAGAAACTAGCTGTCGCCCGCGACTCCGTCCTATGTGTTCTTCCAGACTATGTTCTACATCTGTGCCAAATTTCATTAACATCCGTGGAGACGTATCGGAGATACGTTCGAACAAACAAACATCTATCCATCTAAACATTCACATTTATAATATTAGTAAGAATTAAGATAGTAAGATTAGATTTTTTTAAATGTACTACATTATTTTGACAACAAATATTGACGTTAGTATCATAGCCCTCGAGATGACCATCCACTTTATGTGTTTCGTAATTCAATCGACGGACTTTCTTAAAATTAGTGTTACGTAATCTGAAGTGTATCCAGGCTGATGACGTCACCCATCTTATACAGGGTGTTCGCTTTCACCGCGCACAACGTTTGACAAAAAAACAACACTTTCACTCCGATCGAGCCTTCAAGCACGTCGCTCATTATCTGTACTTCAAGTTTTTATGAGAATTTGCAAGTCATCTCGTACTTATGTTAAGTAATCAAAAAGTTATTAAAACAACACTAGACTTAAACCTCAACTCAATGGATGAATTCTAAAAAAATGCATCAAACCAATACATTTAAAGCAAAAGGACTCTACTTACTTCATACACTTCATTTTATTTCGATGTAAAAAATAAAAATCATTTCGACAAAAAAAATTCTTAAAATCTATCAAACTTAGAGGCAATATAAAGGTCAAAATACTACAATGAATACTTAACAAAAATACAATGTCTGCAATTGAAGTCTCGCATTCAAAGGAAGTCTGTATTGAGCTAGATTAGTCGTAATTAGGACAGACTATTAAAATTAATATTAAAATAAACTTCCATGATTAATTCTAAATAACACAAACATGCAAAATTCAAACAAATGCATGTACATAATAATTTGAAACTTGTAACAATTATGTTCAAATAAGATTTCTAAATGATGTAACACAAAAAATAAATTTGCAAAAGTTAAATGTGCAAATTATAATTCATTAATTCGACCTACTAAAAGGTTGATTTTAACGAATTATAAAAAAATCGTTATGACTTAGTAAAGAGGATAAAACGAGTTAAATATGTACATTTAATTTCTTTTCATTACAGAAACTCATTTATCAGAAAAGATACTACTCCAAAAGACCGTTAAAAATAAAGAAATATGTAAACAACGTTTAAAAACAATGTTTAAATGCGTACAATGACATCTGTTAATAAACGAGACGACCCATAACAAGTTACAACTTTCAATACTAAATATACCAATCTATCAGCAAAACAAGCAAACAAATAGTTCTCGAAATTACACAATACGACTTATCCATAGACCTTAACAATGGCAATACTTCGCGACTAGACCTTAACAATGGCAGTAGCAGGGTCCTCTATACGAAATGTATACTAAACTAAAGGGTGTTTGTAACAGTGTAGGTCGAGCGACGGATTTTAAACAACCGGCGACAAATTACATGGGTCCGCGGATGCCGCATTGTTTCCAAAAACGTAAACCACACGTTCCATACTAGCTCGGATATTTATATACCAGATAATAAATTTTATATTTTTAATACATACTATATTTAGTAGAACTTTACTGTGACACAAAAACAAGAAGTCGAGAATTAAAACATCACCAATTGAAAAAAATATTGTTACAATAAAAAAAAAACAATTGCACGATGATGATTTCTATTCATGATGTATTTAATACGAGAGGTATCTCGCCGAAAAAATCATTTTTACACTAAGGTAGAGTCCCGGTTCAACCGACGTTCATGGCGACCCTACTGTACAATAGCGCCTCGTGACAATTTCGGATGCGTCGCGTTCACGAAATTGCTGCAAATAACAGTGTCACAGGAAGCAGAGCGGAGCCACCACTCTAATTATCTAGTAGTTGAAGGTCCTATTCAAAACTTACAGTACTATTCCACTGTCACAACTTTCGTTCATAATACTAGCTATTGCCTGCGACTCCGTCCACACCGGTTTAAAAATATTCCGAATCTAAGACCTACTGAATATTAATATAAAATTTCATTAAAATCAGTTAAGCTATTTCAGAGGAGTATGGTAACTAACATTGTGACACGACAATTTTATATATAAGATTATCATCTCTACTAATATGTTTCTATATTAATATATGCGCAGTAAAAACATACGAATACAACTGGTTACTTTATACACAAAATATTTAATTATTCATCTAGATATAACGTAAATTAAATATCTATAAATCATTACTTACTATTCTTATAATGCTTAGCTTGCTTTTCCTGTTTACTCTGTTCCTACAATAACACAGACAACTATCATATAACATTGACGTCAATATGGTTCGATAGCATCGTATTACATGGATGCTGAGAGGAGTAAATATATATAACGATGAGTTTCCATTGCCTACACACGTGTACAAAAACATACCAACATATCTATCATTCCCATTGAAAATTCTAAGATGTTTGAACGAACGTACGAAGCGTAACAATTTCTTACAATTATAGTTTAAATTTGTTGTATTCAAGTTTCCTTAATAAAATACGCATTTTCTTTGAATAGCATATCTTAATTTTAGGTATAAATTACATTTCAGTTACAAAGAGCTGTGTTTGCGTAAATTCCAAGAAGGTATTAAAACTTCCAGATGTTTACTTGATATAAATCCGTCACTCGACATCAGGAGCACGAGCCTAAGGGGGCGCACCCTTGGGGTGATAAAACAAATATTTACAAGGAGGAGTATTCTTGAGAAAAGATCTATTTTATTCAATCAAGAATAAATTGTTGCTAAAATTAACAACGGGATAGAAATTGACGTGTTCTATTTCTTGATAAATAGTCCGAAGTAAATTATTATAATTTATTTTAATAATATAAATTATTAATGTCAAAAATAAAGATATTCCTAATCACAGTCTCCATATCCCATAGCCTTTCATTTCAAATGGGACAACAACGAAACAATATTTCATATTTTTTATTAAAAAATTAATTTATTTTTAGACATTATTAATTACAATCCATTGGCGCGAATGACGTGCTTTTGTTACAAAGTCTAATGTCAGAATGATTAGTGAGGGGACGTAGACGTCGACATTTTTAGTAGGGCTAGTGTTGTGCCAGTATACCGGCACAGTGTCGGATTTTCTTCCTAACATTATGCACGAGCTTAAGTTATTTCCGAGACGAGAGCAACAGGGTATTATGAGCAAATCCAATATATTTACTGCAGTTCTGCGAGCACAATATACACTTAGTTTAAAATGCTTCAACGATCTAAGACGATAACGTATTACTTAACGCAAGTAATAGCCAAATCTGTTTCTTACTTCTTAAACACTACAGTTTGAAAATCTTGTCATTTCTGAAACAAAAATAAATAAAAACAACCTCATAGATTCCTTATAATCAATCAAAACATCACAATAATAGGAGGGGAAGATTTACTAAACATAGTTGGTCTTCCCCTTCGCAAGTTCCCTAAAGTCCCCACGTCGCGTTGCCCCTAACATGATTCAAAATGCAGTCAAGCGCGACATGCAGGAGTCATGGGCGGCGTCACGAAATCGACCCGACTGACTCACCAACACTGATCGAGAACAAAAGGTACTGGTGATTCATTTATATTTTTAACTATATTTAAAAACATGCTACAATGACACAATACCAAGTTTACTTACTCACAAAAAAATCTATTAATTTTCATACACTTAAAATTCCAAAGCGAAGGCGAAAATTAAGAATATTAAGTAACAAATTATTTCAAGCGTAATTATGGAAACTTGTCGAAATATATGCTTATAACTTGTCTAAGGTAAGTTCACGACCCTAAAACAACGACCTAGCGTCAACGACTTTATATTACTTAGCCTAAATACTTCACAAGTACTATAAACTATCAACAAATCCTTTAAGCAGGTCAACGAACAGACGAAAAAAAAACAATCTTATTGCAAATATCGAGGGAAAGTAATTTGCTTCTAAATTTACATTCGATGAAATAAAATGGGTTCATAAAATACAAATATAAACACTAATATCAAATAAATCTATAAAAAACGTAAAAGAATCTATTTTCCTAACACATACTGGCCATTTATAATAGACTTTATCTACTTTATATGTGCCAAAACAAGTCTATACGAAAGCAATTCTATAAACGAAAAAAAAAGTGAAACAATAAACTCTTTTGACCTAGATGGTGTACACGAGCTCGCAATAAATAACCCTAGTCTCCATAAAAGTTGAGGAAAGTGTACACTTTCGTTTGGTAACGTCGGTCAACCACATCGTGCTGGGTCACCGCCTAAAACTCCTTACGCTTCCGCTCCGAAGGCTCTTAACATAAATTATAGTTTTTTACGACAAACCGGTCGTACTTGTCTTACATTGTATGAATTAAATTAGACCAAGGAGTTCCTTGAGATAACTGATGTGGACTTCTTGGTGAGGATAGTGAATTATTTTAATACAAGGTCGTAACATTCTATGCTTTAAAATATCTTCGTTAAATAAAAAAAAACACAAGGCACAAACAGCTTGTATGTAATAATAAATTCCAGCTTGATACTTCCACACGCTCCTGAGAAAAACGGACGGACAAATAGATCCTATAAGGTTATCGTTTTCTTCCTTTCGAGGTACTGAACCCTAAAAAATACAAAAAACTTCTGTAAGTCATCAAGTCTGCTTAAATCAATCCATTGTCCCAAATATGGAAAGACACAGTACGTTACGAAGGTAAAGAATATGAGTCTCAACTGTTTTCATGTATTTTTTTTTATATTTAAAGAACTTGATAATTAAAATAATAAATAGGGAAACATTATTTAGTTTAATTACAGCATTAGTGTGGTACAGAAGCCTCATTACAAGGGAAGCCATTCTTAAGAGGATCGCGCATGTCCCCGTTGTTAATCTCTGGGATAAAATACATAGCCAGCGTTCCCATGGAGATAGTATGGTATAGTTGTTCAGAACACCCGTATTTGTTATTACCCAAAGTCTGTACTCAGCAACCGCGATCCCGTCCATCAATCGTATTCATTTTGTATACATTAGCTCCCACAGCTGTATAAATAAATTATTTATGATATCAACGGGATCCAATACTTTGCAATTCAATAACACGAATGTTTTATGTAACACTGAAATACAATGTCGAGGGGCAAACATTGAAAACAGTGGGATCGGGTTTTTTTCCTGAATATATGATCAATTTTATATTATTCTAAGACAGATTACAGACATTACATAAGGATGGGGTTCAACTAATTTAAAATAGTAAAAAAAACTTTATTAGTAGCCTATATGTTCTTCCAGACTGTGTTTTACATCTATGCCAAATTTCATCAAAATCCGTTCAGCCGTTCTGGAAATACCTTCAAACAAACATCCATCCGTCGATATAAACATTCGCATTTATAAGATTAGGTAACGAATTTTAAACTATCGGATAATTTTCCGTTTCGTTTTTTTGTTTTCAAACCGTCGTTTATTAAAAATAGAAAATAGACATATAGGATTTGTTTTGTGTAAAATACATTGTATAAGGTAAATAGTCGACAACAATAAAGCGCACTTCTTGGAACTATCTGATGTGTCATTTAAAAACAAAGAGCTGACAATCTGTAAGAAGCTCAAGTAAGGCTCGCTACAGACGGGCCTGCCACCTACTGTTTTTTTACTGTAGCGATTGGCCGCCACCGGCAACACGTGTGCGCTGCGTTTTTCAATTTTTTTTTTAAATGGTGTAAACTGTCGCTGGTCACTCGTGGCTATGGTCGGTGGCCCGTCTGCGCCGAGCCTAACTTACCAGACTATTATTAGGCACTATCCTTAAAAGGAGGCTAAATTTAATTTGAAGTATTACATTAGTTTATTTAAATTAAAAAGAAACAATGGCAATGAAAACATTTAAAAACGCTAATTTAATAACACAACTCTAAAATTGTCACGAACGTTGTAAATTAATCACAAGGTTGAATTAATTTAATATACATAAATGCTAAATACAGCAATTTGTATTATTAACGAAAATCCTTAAAAGTAGACATTGGCACATCAAAATTATATTTTCTTACTTGTTACACGATGCCTCAAGAGAGGATAGACATTTGGTAGCGATGGAACAGTTTACGACTAAACACACACATTAATGGTCCTTCGAGTTAGATTTATATTTGTGTTTTGAAGTAGTTCAATATTAGCTCAATTTACACATGATGACTAAGCATACCTTATCCATTTAGCTCAGATAAAATAAACGAAAAGATGGATAATTTATTAGTAAGTTTCTACCAAACATAACAATTAATTCAAGTACATATCTTACTTATCTTATTAACTTATTATTAATATCATAAATACGAATGTTTAGATGGATGGATATTTATAAGAAGGTATATCCAGAACAGCTCCATGGATCACGCTGAAATTTGGCATAGATGTAGAACATAATCTAAAAGAACAGATAGGCTACTCATTAAGTTTTTTTTTAATTCCGCGTGGATAGAGTCGAGGGCGACAGCCAGTTTGCGGCATTTCTATGAGCAAATGAAGACAAATCGTTACAATACCAAACTTCTCAGCGATAACTTAGATGACTCAGTTAGCGTACAGTCGGACGAAACAATGGATCTTTGGGTAAACAAATGGCATAACATCCGCAGGCCTGCGTTGTGTACATTACACTGTCGCGTGTGTAAAAGGTATTCACTCCACCTAAACCCGTACTACGGATAATTTACACAATTGTAACGCTTTGTTTGTGTAATTTAATTGGACAAGTGTAATTATTTTCACACAGTATAAATAATAAACAAATGTTTAGTATTCTTTTATTTATGTTGTATGTATTTATACACATAAAACTTTATTATTCCTTTATCAACTTGAACGTAAAAATATTCAATAAATTGGTTAAAAAAAATTCTGACGCGTACTATCAAAGCAAACATGTCTGCTTTTCGTTAATCATTATTAAAAGTAGTTATAGTAAATAATCCGAGACTAATTGAGATCAACCATGAAGCACATAGTTGAGCCATCGCATTGAATATTAAAACATGACTAAGTCGTTAAGAATTTTCCTTTTAAATATCACGTGACACTCATCCAGCCGCTTGTTCTACATTACATATCACACTATTTATAGATGGCGTTGCGATCGAATGAACAATTAGCCACGCTCCTAAAACGATTCGTGAGGATAGAAAAAAAAGTTACGCTTTCTCTTCGATCTTGAAATAAATGCATATGAATATCAGATAAACCTAATAAAAATAATACGATGTTCGCTTTAAAAACTTTCATTGCAAATCTATGTTGATAAGACTAAAAGCTAGTAAAAAAACTTAGGCAATCTAAAGCTTTTGCCAGCGACATAGTCCACGCGATGAATAAAAGACACCAATCGTCATGCATAAAATCAAATGAAAACAAAACACTGCCATAGATAAGGCGAACTACAGATTTGGAAAACATACCTAAAAGCCATAGACATCAACTAGCAACTTTTATGAATAAAATGATTCTATGTGTATGAAAAATGCGAAACAATTTTAATCCTGCGCTGCGTCAGGGATAAACGGAGTTTCCATTTTTAAATCCATTGTATACAGGAATGAACGCAAATTGTGTACAACTTCAATCATCGTATACATCATTTGTGTACAGCAACCGATGCGTTGCTGCTAAGGACTTGCGTTGCCGACTGTACACTCGGGACGCGCATACTTCTGATAATGAATCCCGCATATAGTTGTGTAATCATTTGATATGAAACATAGATAGTGACTGTGGTACAACTTAAAAGAGATATTGAGATGTCAGTATAAACCTTTTAGCATAACATTAAATATCGTCATATCTTGTTGAGGAAAAGATTGAAACACAATTAGGGACCTCACAATGGTGGCAGAGACCGCAATGTTATCAGCTGCATAAATAGGCCGGCTCGACACGTGAAATACCACGGCCATACAAATAACAGGCTTAAAAGTTATACCACGTGTCGTCTAACGAATGTGCGTGTCGCAAGCCTTATTTTAGTCCTCTTCCACTTCGCACTCTTTTCTTATAATTAAGGGATGATAAGGTTGCGGGATTAGTATGAGGAATTATAATCTTACTGTACATCACCTCCTCTGTCAATTAAAGGTAGATAACGGTCTTTTCGCTATTTCAACGAATTCAACTTGCTTGCTCGTTTTACACCTTTTACAATAAAAATAACTGTACAATTTAACACATATACCCATCTCATTCTGTGTTAAAAACGTTTTTCAATGAGTAGGTATAAAATATAAAAAAATACAAATTATTGATAAAAACTGTCGTATATATAAAAGCTAATAAGAATATAACTGTCCTCAAGTACATTGACCTTTAATAATAGTAATTATATCGTCAAAGAGTAATAATTACCGGTTATAGGTCGAGTTGTTTACTGATACCTTATTTCACAGCGGTTTTAATTAAGAGATTAACTTAACGCAATGTTTAAATAGAACTAATTATAACTTTACTAACGAAGGTTGCTTCATTCGGAAATTAAACCAATTATTACTGCTTCAAAGATATCTTACTTATATTATAAATGCGAATGTTTTATTATATGGATGTTTGTTAGAAGGTATCACCAGAACGGCTACATGAATCTCGCTGAAATTTGGCACAGATGTAAAACTTAGTATGGAAGAACAGATAGGTTACTATTTTTTATTCTATTCGGACATCTAGTTAATGATAACGGTCACAAACAAAATGCGTATACTAAAGTTAAATAGTCGTTGCCATGGTGACATACCGAGTCGTTACTTTACCTTGTATGACATTTAATTCTTAGTAATGTTAGGAAGAAAATACGACACTGTGCCGGTGTACTAACGCAACACTAGCCTCACTAAAATGTCGACGTTTATGTCCCCTCACTAAACATTCTGACACTGGACTTTGTAACGAAAGCACGTCATTCTCGCGAAATGATTCTAACTTATACTGTATAAAAGTATGAATCATTATAAACGCTTTTCGCTTTTAACTTGTGCTATCTAACAACCAAGAGCGGAGGAGTATCTATATGGCGTTACCGCATTTGCATAACTGGTGTATTGTGAGATGAGTCATGGGTGCGGTTTCTATTCGTACGGCCTTTGTTTGGCCCGACGCGAATCCTTTCAATTGGAGAGCCAAAAACGAATAACATGACTATATTTATTACTTATATCTCACCAATTTATCTCGCTTAATATGTTTTGGGTTTGATAACGAATGCAAATCTATTGCGAGAACGCTATAATTGACCCAAAATTACTTTGTTAATTACTAAAAAGCCATACATTTGCATAAGATAATAAACAAGTTTAATTTGGACAATTCTTTGGCAAAGCAGAATTTACAGGTAATTTTGCATTTTTTATGCATCCAAAGTGTAGATGACATAACAAATGAACGTAATATAAATTTATCTGACTAATATTATAAATGCAAATGTTTAGATGGATGCACGAATGTTTGTAAGCAGCTATCTCTAGAACGGCTAAACGTATCTCGGCGGAATTTGGCATAGATCTAGAACATAGTTCGACAGAAAACATAGGCTACTAATTATGTTTTTTTTTTAATTCCGCACTGGCGTAGCCGCAATCGACCGATACTATCAGATAGAGCGATGAACCTAGACATTTTTTTAAATCATATTAACTTTGCAAAACTGAACTAACAAAAGAAAAATATGTATTTCCATCTACATGTTTTTCCGCTGCAATATCACTGTAAATTTTAAACTAGAGCTTAGTGAGCTACAAGATCTGGAACGAGAACAATATGCCGCGAACTATACGACATAGATACAGTTGTCGGTTACATATAACGTTGGTTGATAAAAAAATACGAAGAAAACAAAGTCTCGTTCTTAAGAAAATAGCATATTTTAACAGATATAGATATTTTTTTTTGTTTTTAATTCTATAGAAATCTCACACAACCTTCTCCTTTAAACCAACTGTTGTTGAGTTACACGTATTGTCTCTACATTAAAGAATTTTGTACCAGTCCCACTGTGAATAGACAACGACCATCCCTAGATATTTAGCACGTATAAATTCAATTGAATAATTCCGTACCGTCCCCGCGTTAAGCGCGATACCAAACAGTGACGATTCACTAATCGGGAACATCCTGTGAACACCCACGACCCGAATCTCAGTCCTCACATAGTTACCTAAAGATGCGATCACATTTGGCTATTATGAACCTATTTCCATTATACACCAATTTATATTTAAGTAAAATTCTGGTGTGAAAAGTATTTATGAAAAAAGTCACAAAGTTTTAACCATGTCTAAGAATGCTCTCGTAACAATATCGCATAATAATATAGGCATAATAAAATATGAATGTTTGTGTAGACAATACAGAGATATAAAACAGTGTGACATTCAATAAATGGAAGCACGATAACCGTTACAACCAGCTATCTGTTTCATTGCACTGGCATAAATCACGTAAACAGCGGGCGCAAGCAAACACGAGTGCAAACACAAGTACGTTGTGCGATTGTCGATGTTATATTTACGTGAGAAACAAATTCCACAAGCGAACAATGGGTGATTTACTTGGTAACAAGAATTGAATCAGTTCAATATTAACTAAGGATTGACGAATTTATAACGTAGTTAAAGCTAATTAAAGTAAATTATTGATTCTCTATACCGTAGTTTATCAGCATCTCAGTAATCACAGACACATTTATTTCCGACTTAAGAAATCCCTTATCTTAATTTAATGGGCACAAAAATTACGTCTCTTATTTCTTAAATACTTAGTAGTTTTCCTTACGTATTACAAATATGTCTTAATACCAGACATACGAACCTCAAAATGTCTAATTTCCTTCCAACATCTTTGGAACTATTTGTCAATTAACATTTCCTAGATAATAGACCCTTTTGAGATTTCACTCTAAATAATTATACACAAATTGTGTGTGACATGGGCGTAGTTTACGCGGTATTTCCCGTCCTTTGATGTCATCATATGAACATAGCATTGTACCGAAATGGAGGGATGAGTAAATTTTACTCTATTTTAATATCAGAATGTGCGCAATGTACATTGGTTATTATAAACTAAACAAACAAATTTATTGTATCGTATTTCGCTCGGGTTCCATCTTACTAATATCATAAATGCGAATGTTTGGATGGATGTTTGTTTAAAGATATCTCCGGAACGACTTAACAGATCTTGATGAAATTTGGCATACATGTAGAACATAGTCTGGAAGAACACATGAGGTACTAATTAAGGTAATTTTGCATTTTTTATGCATCCAAAGATGTAGATGTAGATGACATAACAAATGGACGTAATATAAATTTATCTGACTAATATTATAAATGCAAATGTTTAGATGGATGCACGAATGTTTGTAAGCAGGTATCTCTAGAACGGCTAAACGTATCTCGGCGGAATTTGGCATAGATCTAGAACATAGTTCGACAGAAAACATAGGCTACTAATTATGTTTTTTTTTAAATTCCGCACGGACGGAATCGCGGGCGACAGCTAGTAAAGAAATATTACTATATTAATTGTAATTAGTACATTTGTACAGTAACTGTTGAATATCAATAACTAGTTCACTAGTATAAGTAACAGATGAGTTAAGTGTTCCGTTTCCAGGTCACATTGGTAAGAACCGTCTTTTGTTTTCATTCATATTCAACATAGACTATAAAAGACAAAATTGTATTGTTTCAACTACAGAGTTATTAAAAACTTTTGTTTTACAAATTTGCTAAATCTATTGATTTTTTTTTTATATATATAATAAGCTATAAACCTAATTTTATACTAACAATAATAACATATTATGACTTCTTTTCAGCCAGTTATAATAAATGTGGCTGTGAAATTTTATTTTTAAATTACATTTATTAAAAGTAGCACAATTTTTTTTTTTGCAATTATGATATTGGGTGCATAGAGAGGTGTAAAATGTATTTTTTTTTATTTCTATATAAAAAGGCAATAAAAAAGGTAATTTCCAATATTCTTTTTAACTGCTGTACATTATGATGTTCATTTAAATTATATTTAATATGTGATAAATAAAATTCTGTTTACAAAACAGTTGATGTTAGTTTAACAAACCATTAACAATTTTTTGTTTACAAATAAAGTTCAACAATGTAAAAATGTTAATAGTACTTAAACAAAAAATTAATTAATGAGTTGAATTATCAAATTGGCCAGGACTACTGATATTGAATATAAAAAAAAATGGCATGTATTTGATGTCTGAATATGACTACATGTAATAGATAATTGTTTCCAAGTTTGTTTAACATTTATACATAATCTGTGTTTGACATTATCATTTAAATTATATGATACATATTTGTCTTGTGTTCACAATAATTCATTTTAGTTTTACTTCAAATATAAATGGATATTTTCATATCCATGAAAAAATATAAAATTTAATGTTAAAACATATTTATTTTGTTGCAAGTAAACAAGAAATGAGATTATTTAAAGAAAGAGAGAATTAATAATATAGATACATTAGAAACATTTTAATATGCATGATAATATGCCGCCGTGAAATGCCGGTCGAGCAGTTTATTTAGTCCTTGTATTGAATATTATTTGATTAGACAACACGCAAGTCTAAACTAGACGATACTTTTCATACAACAAAAATCTGACTAGAATGTATTCATGCGATTCGTTAACGACTAAAGTAATCAAAATAATCCCGGTCGAAGAGTGTACAATAACAAAAGTTACCTTGGAATACAGTTGGATGGCGTCCTGTCCACTTCCCAGGCGGCAAAAAGTTTCATGGGAACAGGTTTCGATGCGTTCGTCATCTTTTCGGATTTATTTTTCTCCGTCATTTTAAATCGACACTGAACAACCAGGTACAACTTTCACAGCACTTAACTGACGGTTTTAACTGCCATTGTTATTTAATCACTAAACATAACACTAGAATCATATCAGAAATACCGCTGTACGAGAACAAATTGAACCGGCAGATAAATGCACCGATACTCAGTGCACATTAGAATCGGACTCAGAATATCAGCTACGAATAAACAGCACGGCACAGGGCGTTCGTTCGATACATTTGACACTTGACACGGAAATGTTGCCACACCCCGAATTATAAATATTAACATAAAACCCGGTGAAGACTATTTAAAAATAAAATTTGGTAATAATCACAGATAATTAAAATAGCATTTCGTTATTTATATAAAAAAAACCTCATCGAGAACCTTTTTGAAATCGGTTAAAAAAATATCAAATTACTTTGGAGTATAAATTCAACGGAACTTTTAAAGTAGCGTTGATATGTTATAGTAAGTCTGTAAATGGCCACTGCTGTACATAGGCCTAGTCCAATGCCACTAACGGTTATAGTTTGTATGAAATTAGAGCACAAGTTTAATCATCAACTTGTACGTTAACTTATAGAACCAAAAATATTCTTTAAAATAACACAGCCTATGTATACGAAAAGGTATGAAAATGGAGATTTTTTATTAAAATTTAAATAAAACAAGAATTTAATCAAGAAATTTGTATTTCCAAACATAAAATATAAAAGTGTATAATAGATTTATGTTTAACATAGTAAAAATTATCACTACTGTATAAATGTTCATACAGCTAATGGAATGGCACAAAAAAAAGTTAAAATACAGAAAACCCCTAAACAAGTAAAAATATTTACTTGTAACCCAAAAACCATTTTAGAAATCATCTACCTTATACTATTATATTAAGACTAGACCAAATTATAACATAGAAAAGACAAATAATGTCTAAAAAATATATCCAGGGATACAGTATCACTTAAAAATTAGTTTTAAGATAAAACTGAAAAAAAATCTCAAAAATATATCTCAAGTTTTACTAAAGCTTTAGTATTTTCGTTGAGTATTGGTTGATTATTGATTGTAGAAATGCAAAAAGCATTCTTGGTTATGATAAAACTAACACTTTGTTTTTTTAATTTAGATGGGCATTTCATTGTACATCATTGGAAAAATTAGTGGAGAAAGATAAAAAAAAACTTCTATCAAGTAATATGATGTCAGTGTTTTTTTTTAGAAAAGGCTTCTGCCTTCAAAACTATTTTTTTATAGAAATCAATAACTCTTAACATACCATTTTATATAAAACTATTTTGGAAGTTATTCAAAAATTCTTTAAACTTATTACAAAATTTGGGAAGCACTTTTACATAGAAAAACCTATTAAAAAATCATAGAAACTTACAGGAAATAAGTTTTTTTTTAATTTTGTGACATGTTCGTTCTTTTTACCTGAGATAGAATTGGCTCAACACTTCAATTTCCTTTGTCTATATGTTGTTTGTAATTTCAATGGGCTCGAGTTGGTTTCATGTTGCTTTGTTCACTTAGCAACCTCTGGTGGACAGTCGGGCTGCGAAGACGGGTGTGCAGCGCGGAACGCCGGGTGATTCTCTAGTTCTCTATCAATGCGAAGAATTATTGGAAAAGGACGTAAGTCTACATGGAATCTGAAAAACAAGCATTGAAAAGTATTAGCAACTTAGAAAGTATTGAACATTATAAGGTTTACGACATAGTCATCGTTTAAAATTGACGTTTTATTGGTGTTAAATGATTACAAGGCAAGAGCATATAGTAAATACCTATATCTCAGCAAAATTTTAACATTCAAATGACCAACAACTTCTTATGAGTTCTTATTTATATATAAAGTTATTAAAAATGTATTAATATTTGTATAAACATTTGAATTACCTTCTTGCATTAAATACTTGTGGCACAAGACAGCAATCAGCTAATGTGATCTCATCTCCGACACAATACTTCCCCGCTGAGGAAGACAACAGTTTCTCCACAGCTCTGAATCCCCGCATGATCCAATGCTGCGCCCATTCCTTCTTCTTCTCTTCTCCGACATGTATCAGAACTATTAGATTTTGTAGGGGCTGTATACCTGATGAAATAACCTGAAATAATAAAGGTTATGCAATTAATTTACTATTAACAATCTTTTTTATATCTTTTTGGTTGACACTTTCAATGCATTTCACGTAGAAAATATCTTTGACACATGAAAATCAAAGTGGCATGGAATGTGTCAAATACTTTGTCAATGTGTCAAGTACTGTAGTAATTTGACTTACCTCACATATTTCTCTAACTTTTGCCCTTTTGTAACAATCTTGAGGCATGAGTGGCCTTTGTGGACGAGTTTCTTCTAGATAGTGCATTATACTCAAAGATTCTATTATAGTATGGCCATCTGAAATCATAAATAAGTGAAATGTTAATTAATTGTTATTAATAATTTTAATTTTTATTAGTATTAAGTTTGTCTAAATTTTTACTTAAGACTAAAAGTTCTAATTAGACAGCTGGTTATTATTATTTAAAATTACTGTTATATATTTAGTTTTATATGTATACCTACCAATAGATAATGATGGTACTTGTTCCATTGGATTGACTTCCCTGTATTCATTGCAGTGTTGCTCCCCACCACCTTTTATGAGGCTAACTGCTTTGATGTCATATGGAATCTCTTTCAAATTGAGAGCAATTCTCACACGCCATGAGCATGAACTCCGCCAGTATGAGTATAGTACAGGCTGGAAAGTTGCAAAGAAAACTATTAGAATGTATGTGGCAAGAAAATATAAAAAAAATATAAGAACCAATATTTTAATTGTGGTTTGATGTGCTTTTGTCATTATCCTTTTGTAAGTAGCATGTATTTTATCACAAATTAAAAAAGAGCCAAAAAGAGAAAAAAATCATAAGCAATTTTGTTAAAAAATAAATGACAAATTAACACGCTTATTTCATAGACATTTATTGTAACACAAACTGAAGATAATACAGATTATTTTACACACATTAATGGAAACAACCAGAAAACTTGTATAAATTATAACTGGTTCAACTAGTTGTTAAAAATTAAATCTGTAACTATGGTTTGAATTCTTTTAATTTTCAATAAATTTAAATTTCAATGGATATTATAAGCTATAACAAAATAATACCTTTTGTGTTATTTCTTGGTCACTCATGATTATCACTTGATATTTATATTTTTCACGTAATAATTAAATGTTGGCTAGGATGCTGCTTCCTTATCAATCGAGATCACAAGGCAAATAAAACTGTGGCCGATAATTTGTAGTTAGCATTCTAGAAAACCGGTATGTAAATATGAATAAAAACAAGTTGTTATTCACTTACCTTTGCCATGGCAGGAATATTCCCGTTGTATTTCGAGTAGAAAGCAATTTTGGCGGCGTTTTATACGACGGTTTAATATAAACTTGTATTATAAACTTTTAAAAGACACCAAATAGATTTATTTTGTGTAATCGTGTAAATTGTTTTTGGTATATTCACTAGACACAAACAATCGATTTAAAAATACATAAAAATGTATTAATATCTTAATTTGTTTCCGATTATTTAATTTCAAAACCTGAATTCTGAAAATGCTAATCGAAAGCCTTTCATGAATCTGAAGTGGCCTTGAAGTTTGACATTTACGATCGGATTGGATCGGATACTGTAACAAGTTTTTCTTCGAGGCTAAGCCATGAATTTTGAATTTAATGTAAAAAATTAAGTTATTTATTAAAAAAAGCTAAATGCTATAAAAAGTACTCTAGTTTAAACGAATAAAACACGAGTAAAAAAAAGTTGAAGCTAAAAACGAAACACAAAGACTTTTTACTTCCTGGCATAAGCTTATCACTGCTTATCACATTCGCTTTTGTCGTGCCATCGCTATTTCAAATTAAACACTTGTTCACTTGTATTTTGTAAACATTTGTTTGTTTTTATAGATTTTAGTTCAGAGTTCAGTGGCATCGATTCCATGTTAATGGGAATCGAATTTATTTTACTTTTCTCGACATAAATTATTATTTCTGATTCACTTTTATTATTTCTTTGAAAATGGCGCGGATAATAAACAGTTTACGATCCAAGGAAATAATTTAAAGTGAACTAACTGTCTTTTTATAATACAGATGTATTAAAAAGTATTCATTAACATGACCACAGAAGTTGTCTCCACTTTCTTTTGCGAAAAACCACTAGTTTTGGAAAATGAGAACAAAGAAGTCGAAGATTTAAGTACTGAGTTCCTTCATTTGATTGATGACCTAAACAACAAACTTGAAATATTCCAATTTCCTGCAGCTATAAAATGCATTTATAATCCAACGATATACGCAAGACATACTTTTGAAATGTACGTTCGTAAATATTGTAATACAAAAAAATCTATAATGTTTTTTGGAATGAATCCAGGACCTTTTGGAATGTCACAAACTGGCGTAAGTAAAATGAGTTATCATTTATTTATTGTACATATATAGGAGTAATACTAAATTTGTTGCGGGCCCAAAAAAAAATCTTGATTGTAGATATTGTTTGGCTTTACCAGTGACGATGGAATTTGTCGAAAAATATTTAAATACACCTTTATTTATTGAAATAATTTTTCTTGATCTCTATGGTATTATTTGAAGTGAAAAATGGCCTTAAAATTCATGCAGGTACCTTTTGGAGATGTAAGTTCTGTGAGAGAATGGTTGGGTATAGAAGGGCCTGTCGGAAAGCCTCCTAAAGAATTGGAAACTCGTCCTGTTAGAGGTTTTGAATGTACTAGAACTGAGGTAAATTAATAATTTCTATTAGTTAATACTTTAAAGTTACAGTCAGCACTTTTTACAATATTTTGTATACTAAACATTTATACATCATTATGTTTTTTTGTATATTTAAACCTAATTACAGATAAGTGGCAAAAGATTCTGGGGCTTACTTAAAGAAATATGTGGAACTCCTGAGAAGTTTTTTGAATCAAGTTTTGTCTACAACTATTTAAATCAGCAATGGATGAAGACCAACGGCTGCAACCTTACCCCTGGTGACTTCAAAGTAATCATTTTTTAATAGAATATGGCTAATATTAAAAAAATCACCAAATTTTATAACTATAAAATTGGATGAGTTTCTTACAAAATCACTGTCCATTGCTTTGCAGGTAACTGAAATGAAAGCATTGTATGAAATTTGTGATCCAATCTTTATTAAAGTTTTGGAACTTTATAATGTGCAAACCATCATTGCTGTTGGCAAGTTTTGTGAAACTCGTGCACACAAAGCAATTGAAGCATATCTACCATCTAAAGGGAAAACTATTAAGGTATGTTTGTGAAGTAATTTTTAGCCTATTAATTATTTGTTCTTGTCTAAAATATTAGTGCATAACTGAAATAATTTGCTTACATATCAAACCCCCAATGATCAGATGTATGTACTAATAGCTGTCACGTGTTGCGTCCATGCATAATTAAAATAAAATTAATCTAACCTATGTGTTCTTTCAGGCTATTTTCTATATCTATGCCAAATTTTAGTGTGATCCATTCAGCCCCTCTGGAGATACATTTGCACCTATAATATTAGTAAGATTAACCAATAATATGGCTCTTATTAAAATAACTTTAACCTTTTAGGTACTATATCTTCCCCACCCAAGTCCACGTACTGTCAACAACAATAACTGGGATGAAAAGGCCCTTGAATATCTTGAAAGGTATGATTTATTAAAGTATTATAAAGATTGATTTTTCAAAATATTCAGCACCCCCAAACCATCTGGTGAGTTTGTTTTAATACAAAAATAATTGTGACAGCATGTGAGATGTTAAAGGCAGATTACTTATTACTTATGTTAAGAGAAGAAGAAATAATTAGTGTTTTTTTAATATACTTTAAGAATTAATATAAGATAATTGTATATTTAGTATTGTGTATATTTGTGTGTATTTCCTTTGTATCCACTGTATAATCTATTAATACTTGTTAATAATAATTGTTCTTAATTTTTAAGAATTATTTCATAAAATACACAACTAATTGAGTTACGAAAAAAATATATTTGTAATAACATGTATTTATATTATTTATCTTTGTATTAAACTTTTATAATTAGTTAAGTTATGAAAATAAAGCTAGTGTTCTTATATTGATACCTTATGGAGTGAATTTAACATTGGAATGGAGTTACTTAATTAATACTGCTTGTGAGGTACAAGAATTAACTTCAGGGTAACCATTACGGAGTGGATCTGACTTATGTGTTTGTTTAAAACTGTTTATTTTGTAAAATTAGATTTTAATAAACATTCCAACTGTGATAATATTACATTAAAAATGATTTTTTATATTTCCCTTTTTTGGTTAAGGACAAGATTAAAATTGGATAAGCTAAGGCAATTCAAAAATGTGCTAGCATAAATCATGAGTATTTTTTGCCATTCAGACATTTCGGACCATATTCAATAAGGAGGTTAAGTTTAAAATGAAAAAAAAAGAAATAACAGTATAAAAATTTATATCTTACAATAAATATTAGAGCTAACTTTATAAATCCATTTTAACAATATCTTCAGCAGTTTTTGCAACCTCCTCTTTAGTTACATTCTTCACAGTTTGTTTTTGTAATGCTTTTACATTATTTTTGGGCTGCGTTTTATTTGAATCCACATTTTTCTTAATATCAAGAAATTGTTTATCTATTTCGCCTATTTTTTGTTTAATCTGTAAGGATAACACTTATAACTCTATGTTTGAAATTATTGCGTTGTGATATCTTTATATTCATATGAAGAACTCGATATATTAAACTTACATTTTTTAATCCCAGATTTACTGCCTTCGCTTTAGTTTTCTTTAAGCTTTTTGCTCCTGCTACCTTAAATACGTTTGCTTTTGATGTTTTTTTATCTTTTTTCCCCATATTTCAATATTTTAAACAGCAAAATTAACCAATAAAACAATGTTTATATCTTCTAAGTTTGAATTTTAGGTTATAAAAATTATAGACAAAACATAATTTTTTAATAATGATGAACTGTCATTTTCGCACCATAGACAAAACTACTATAGATAACAAAGATTCATCGAAGCACCGAATTTCAATTTGCTTCTGAGCACAAAAATTTCTTCGCAGTGACTTCCGCGAAGTTGAGAGCCGCTTTCTCTGTTATCTAATTATATTTATAGTATTGTACGCAGAGGTAATTAGATACGCACCAAACCTAACTTATTTGCATTGTTTCTTCGGTCGACCGATCGGAAACACTTCAAATTATAAGTTATAATAATTTATCGTTACAAATGCACTGTAGTCGTCGGTCCTCTGAACACAGAATGCAAAATCTTATACCTTAAAAAGCTGTGACGCTCATTTTATAAAAAAAAACTACAATATTTTAATATGTCTTTTATTGTTAATAAACTTTTGATACAAAACATTACAAAATAAAACGAAATTATTTGTTAACCATATTTTAAAAGGTTTCTTGATATAAAACATTACTCTCACGGTCTCGTAATTTAATTACTGACAGGAAAGTTAACAACTCAAGAGTAGATAGCAAACAATAATTATAACACCACTCAGGTATATTGCTAATACATGAGTCATGAATAGTCATCCAAAAATCTATAAAAATTAATATGTATTTCAAATCCTAAAAAACAAAATGCGCACAAGAAGAATGCTATAATTACATAAAAAATTAACAATTACACGTTAGAATATTTATATTCTAGAACCACAATTTGGTTAAAATAGAATATTCGACTCGGAACAATTTTTGTAGAGTTGATTTTACAATCGTATTAATTACACAAAGACATTTTTTGTTTTTTTTTTTCAAATAAATATTTATATTTCAGTCACTCAAAACAAGATTAATACCATTCTTACGTAACTCGCTTTAAATAAATTACAAATTTAAGTGATAGACGGTTTATTCTTCGTCCGTAACATCGGGCTCAGCTTGTTCATCTTCACTGACTTCCGCCGCCGCGTCGGTTTGTTCCGGCACTGCATCAGCTATGATCTCCGGACTCTCTGGCTCCTCTACGATCGGTTGTGTTTCCACTTCAGGTATATCGCTGTAAGAAAACAGTAAGATTGTTTTTTTCAAAATACACACTTATCTATAGAAACCACATATATTCCTGGAAAAGAAATTGCGTATTAAGACTCCTTCATTATGTGGCTTTTAAAATAATTCAGTTATAGACATTACCTTGCTTCAACCTCAGTAACATTGTCACTAGAGGCACTGTGTGATAATTCTTCCAGACGCTGGGCAGCCAACTCAGATTCTTGTCTAGCAATTTCAGCCAACTCTGCAGCCTGTTAACATTGATTTATCTTTTTATTATGTTATATTCCAATTTGCACGCTGCAATCTTTTAAATTTCGATTATATCGATTGATGAATTTAATTTACAAACAACATTACCTGTCTTGCTAATTCTGCTTCACGTTCTTCTTGTGCTTGTCTCTCAAATTCTTCTAAGCGCACCAGTTCCTCTTGTCTTCTCTGTTCAGCTAGCCGTTCCTCTTCAGCCAACCTAGCTTCTTCAGCTAGTTTCGCTTCCTCTGCCAATCTGGCTTCTTCAGCGAGTCTTGCTTCCTCAGCTAATCGTGCCTCTTCGGCCAGTCTGGCTTCTTCAGCCAATCGTGCTTCTTCTGCAAGGCGAGCTTCTTCTGCCAGCCTTGCCTCCTCTGCCAGTCTTGCTTCTTCGGCTTTTCTAGCTTCTTCTGCTAATCTAGCTTCTTCCGCTCGTTTGGCTTCTTCTGCGGCTTTCCTAGCCTCTTCCGCTTTTCTTGCTTCTTCTTCGGCTATTCTAGCTTCTTCTTCAGCTTTGCGTTTGGCTTCTTCAGCTTTTCGGGCTTCTTCCTCCGCTCTCTTTTTTTCAGCGGCCTCTCTTTCCGCCTGTACGAAATATTTTTTTTTATTTTTTGATAATCCGGATTTCCATCAAATCATTAATAATTGTTATCATTTTACCTGAGCCTTGCGTTCTAATTCACGTTTTGCCTCTTCTTTCAGAGCCCTTTAAAAATAGTCACACTTTATTATTTACAATCTTACAAAGAAATATGTTAAAAAGTCACATATAGATTAAACAAATTATACTCACTTTTCTTCAGCGGCACGAGCCTCTTCCTGCCTTTTCCTTTTGATTTCGGCCAAATCCGCTGCTGGTGCAAGGACCGGCTCCGCTGTAGTAGCCCTGAAGCGAGCCGCGCGCTCTGCCTTTGCTGCTTTCAGCTCTAACCCGGGGTCCTCCATCATCGATGGCGCCTGGAACTTGCGGCTTGGCCTCCACGGCAGCAGCTTCACTGCACCGCGGCCAATGTTAAAGTGGCTACTATAGCAATGACCTTTCAAGAAATGATTAGCTTCTGCCTCTCACAAAGCTAGACATTTCTGGGTTATTTATGCCAAATATCATTGATTCAGTTAGCGTATGACACACTAGTCGCTCATGAATGAAGTTAGCCGTAATCACAGCTTCTAAAGCTCGATGAAATTTTTTAAATACAAGTTTTGCTTTGATTTTTCTCCTTCTAAGTGTTTCATGCTGTGGAGCGTGAATGATGTTGGCATACGCTGGCGTTTTGTGTACCGTGCACACACAGGCAACTTGCATGATGTGGTTCCCAAACTGTACGATATATACTACTGTCTTTCATATTACTGCAACGTTGTGGTGGTGATTCAAGCATTTTTACACTAGTCCTCTTCTTATGTACAATTGTTCTCGTATTATACCATAATATTATAAATATTTACTATAATCAATTAAAATGTTTAGTCTAGACAGCATAGCATTAACAAGCATGGAATTTCAAGCATGAAAAGGGTACAAATCTAAACTACTACAACATGCAAACAAATTAAAACAACTAAAAATGTGACAAAATATTTATTGTTAAAATCAGTTCTGTTAAATGGAAAACGAGACGTCTCGATTACCGGTAAAGTGGCGGACAGACCGCGTTCTCACAACATTCATTTTTAACAAATGTTGTCGTTCGTAAATATTAAAAAAAATATAGCAATTGATAAAATGATAAAAAATATATGATCTGTGTTAGTCGGAGGGTGTTATACCGAGATCAGAGAGCGCGAAGTCGGTCTCTAGGCGTAGCTAGGGGCTCAGAGCAGACAATGGGCCGATTTTAACCAAATATAAGCTAAGATGTCCATGTCATTTATTATGGTTGCAAAAGAACTCTAAGTTATGCTATGAAATTTACACATTATTATTTTTTTTAATTTGTGTTTTCATTTCATGATTTATAGGATTGTTATTTGTATTATAAAACTTTAATTTATCTATTTAAAAAAAATGAAATCATGACAGGGATTTAAAGAGCCATAGACAATAAATAGCATGGAGCAAAGTGATGTGAGCGAGCCCTAGTGATGTGCCCTCTCCCTAGCTACGCGGGTCGAGTTCGCGGCCGAGCTACGCGCACTGCGCCGCCGACGGCTGTTGCTGCGCGCCGCCCGCTGTAAGAGACACCACACGCAGTGTTAGATACCGTTTATACCATTTGATTTTTATTACTGCTCGTTTTATGCACCGATAGCTTCGGAGCGAAGAAGCGAATTTTAGACGATTCTACGGCCAAATAAGTAAACCACTGTAACAGACTTTAAGGAATAAGAAAAAATATTAGTGTAATTTTTTTGGAATGCCAATTCTTTATAATCTGGGGATAATTTTATTAACTAACAACTCTAAACTATGTAGGTAGAGCTACGTGTGGATTCTCAAGGATTTTCTAATTCATACCTAGAATTTTCACAGGTTTTATTCCTTTAATTATAATAGTCTTGTACTAAAAATTAAGGAATTCTAACATTCTATTAAAATGTATGTCTTTTCTACAGATTAATCACAGAATAACAACTTATGTTCAGTTAACTAAAACAAGTGACAAAAATAATGAATTTAAAATGAAAACGTACTTTCATTACGTGACTTCTATAAAAGATTGCTAAGATGTTGCTATTTACATGGTTTTTAATATTCAGTTTACTTACAAGGCCCTCGTTATTTTAAATTATCTTTAATAGAATTATGCGTAGGGCGAAGCGAGCTCTAGCTATGATACTACTGTCCAAAATACCTGTGGCTTTTTCGCCCTCCAAACCGGCAGCTGCGAGCCTATTCTTCGCATAAAACGATAGCAGGTTTACATCGTCTCTGATGCTGAGCTCCTTGTAGAGCGGCCGGCGGTTGGTGAAGGCCCTATTGCCCGAGTAGTGCACGCACGCGAGGTGACCACGTCCTGGGGAACACCTCGAGGTTACAGGGGCAAGCTGGTTCTAGCTGTTAGTCCGGACACATACGGAAGTGGGAAAACCGTACATTAACATTTAGTCTGTTAGATATCGTATTGTAGTTAGTCGAACCTGCGCCGGTACCTGTGAACTTCTTAGCTGGCTCATTGTAGTAGGAAATGTTGTGGATGCTGTCGGCCACGCTGCGGAGGGGTAGTAGAAGTTTTGCTACGTACGCGTCGTTGCTGAAGCGGTAAGGAATAGGTTCGCCGTAGGAGTACCTGGAATACATGACAAGCAAAACTCCTTCGTAATATTTCGTATAAATACTAAGAAAATGTTACATGAAAAAGCACATAAAATAACAAGGTTAGTACATTGCTCACCGAGGTTAGCATAAAATAAACTTTACTATTATATCATTTCCTCCGAGGCGAGTTACTTTTAGACTTTAACTTTTCTTGACGGTACAAAGATAATTACAATGCTCGTTAGAAGCATCATTAATTTTACATTAGCGAATCAAAAACATTCTTAATTCAAATAAAACGTAGAAACATTTTCATTCGAACTGTAGACAAACATTAGCTGGCATTTAACCAATCTATAATTAAAACGGTGTGCAGAAGTTTGTGCGTAGCGTTAGCGCGCGCTTTTGGCTGGCAACGCTACACCCACGCCGGAAACACACATCAGTGCTTGAAATATCTTAGACAACAGTTGACCCAAGAATTGTAAAAACCTTTTAATTAAAGTTTAACTATTCTACTTTAAGACGGCTTTCAGTGTATTTAATAACAAAGCATTGAGTAGGATATCAAATTTCACAATGTCCCATATGTAATGAATCAAAAATTCGATTCAAATTGTATTGTGAAACCACATTTAACTAGAACACGTTGAAGGGTGTAATAGTTTCGCTAAGTTAATGGATTTCATTTTGGCCACTTATTAATAAGTAAATAAGAAAATCTAAAATTCCCAGCAAGTCCTAATTCACACTGTTTCTATTTATGCATGGCAGAAAAATTTAAACATGTATGTGTGATCTAATTACCGAACGATGTCCCGCGTGATAAGCTGTCAATGTCAATAACGAGGCGTTGCGGTTGCATCAATGGCGCGTTTATTTTAGTCCCGTTACGTCAACCAAAAATAGTTCCCAACTATAAATAGAAAACTACCACTGACCCTGACGAATGAAGTACATTCGATATGATTATTACAAGGTAAACTCAAGGTGAACTCAATGCTTACCTCACATTTTATATTACAATGTTGAAAAGGTCACTAATTATTTTTACGTTTCTTCTGAAACTTGTTCAAGAGTTTTTTTTGAAGAGGTACTTTATCTAATTCGTTACTACTGCTAAGTAATTCTAGAGGTTTTATAACAAATACTTACGAGTAGATGGTATCAAGTGGAGCGACGGACTTGGCGCGCGGTACTACAGAACGCGCGCGGTGCAGCAGCGCCGCGGTGTCTGCACGGATGCGACGGGTCTCATCCTCGAACAGCTGTAAGTCAACATTGCATTTCATTGTTACAACGTCTTGTATGTCTTAAAACGATAGCTAAATGTCGTTACAATAGCGTATTCTATTATAAAACTAACATAAGATGGAAGAGTGGGTTTTCCCCAGCGCAACTGCATGCCCACTTAAATTCATTCACGCGCAGATGAAGCTTGAACCCATTAATAAATTATTTAGGCTTACTTTCGTAGATTCAGAGCGGAAGAAGTCATCAACAGCGGAGACGCCGAGCGCGGGGCGGCGGCGGTAGGCGATGCGGTCAAGCTCGCGCAGGATAACTGAGGGGCGCACGCGCACGCGCACCACGTGATGGGGTGGCTCGGGGTACGTGGCGAGTCGGGTCAGCGCGCGAGCCTGCGGCCGGTAGATCAACTCGGCCTGAAAGTAGACTGCGTTTAATAATTACCATCAAAAAAAATCTATTGAATTATATAAAACAGATGGTAGCTTGTGTTTGCTAATGACCAATATTTAATGATAAAAAAGATTAATATTCCAGCGTTGCTTTGATACTAAATACGATGAAATGCAATTATTTGATTAATAGTGGAAACGGCTGTGTTGAGAAATAAATTCTAGATGACAAGCTTACTTACAAAGCTAAATATAAAGACATGCGCTAAATTCTTCGCTTCGAGGTTGTATTTGCATGAATATTAGTAACTAAGTTACGAATTTGTGAGTGTTCTCTCTCTGTTTTATTATTAAAAGTAAATTCTTTATGGTAGGTATCTTGGCGAGATGCCGATAGTCCATATCACACCTGTAGCATACTGCGCGTGCCGAATTAAAGCCACCTGTTTAAATTAATGAATAGTTTCACCAAGTGGGTTGTGAAATGTTCAAGAACTCTGCATACCATGGAGGTTTATTAATTCTCGCAATCCATAAAATATCTCGTATAATCAAACAACAGAGATAACCTGATTTGGATGCGATTATTTTTTATTTTAATCTTCACTTGCTGTCGTGTGCGACTCCGTCCTCGCGGAATTTAAAAAATCTAAATTGACAGCCTATGTGTTCTTCCAGGCTATGTTCTTAATCTATTCCAAATTTCGGACAGATCCTTCTAACAAATATTCATCCATCCATTCATCCATTTGAACATTCGCATTTATAATATTAGTATGATTTGATGTCTCGTAAAAATTACGTGAACTTTAGAGGTATCTCATTGAAATTACAATCAAAGGCTTTTTCGGGAGCTCATTGGTATGTTGTACTGTACATTACAACAAGCTAGATTCTAGAACGCACATTGAACATCGGCAGCATACAATCAAAGAGTATATAAAATAATATAGATATATGCGCCCTAAAATTAGAAATCAGGAAGTGTTGCGTAAATGTGATCTTTTCATCGTTACAAAAAAACAAATCGAAGCAAGATGCTTGTAGAATGCGAGGGCGAGCCAAATGCATGGGGACTTTATTACACGTATCAATAGCGTGATGACTCAAACGATCCTCCGTCAGAGTAAAATTAGACGGAATAACAACTCGCTTGCTACGTAGTATCATTCGCGTATTTTTGTTTTTATTCGTGATTTTAGAAAGAAAATATAAAGGCAATTAATAATTTTTGTGGCCAGGATTACACGCAGTAAGCATTAAATGCAGTTTAAAAAAGTTTTTGCTGGTAATAAACAGTTATTACTGGCAACTTTATTCTGTTAGGTAGTAAAATATTTGAGTCGTTAATCGATCCAATAACAATTCTTGTTATCTTTGGATACGTTTAAAACAAATATTATTATTATGGATATGGAATTTTCTTTCAGACTCGATAAACAAATACTGTGCCTTTGATGAAAATACGTTGACATTTAATTTGCTTGACTATGCGATTTTTTTAAGGAAACTTACAGATTAAAAAAAATGTGTTCTGAAGTACGTTTTACTATGAACCAACTCAAAAAATTCCTTTGACTTTTGGCATATAATATTGCGTATTGAACCGCAATATTTAAGAATGAATATGCATTTATTATGGCAATTTTTAAGAATGAATATGCATTTACTACCGAGTTTTTTTTTTATTATGAACGCCGTTTCCGCATCTTCTAGTAGGCTAATTGTAAAATCGCGGAAACACAGCCTTTTACTTATGCTCTTTCATATTTAAACATTACGAATATGTTTTCTTCATAAAAACAAAATTCTCTGTTACGTTGATCTCTATATAAGGTAACGGGCAAAACATATTGGATTTCAGCTTAATTTACGAAAACACGTAATTTCCTTGCAGCGAAATACATTGCGTTGTGGAAGTTAATTTTAGATTACGTCCGTGTAATAAACGCAGCAATGGAAGTGTTAAATTGTTCAAAATTGGTTTATTGTTTGGTGTAAGACGCAACAGATGTTATGTTTACTTCGCCCGGCCTTTGGATCGCGGCCAACAACCTATTCCCTTGAGAGTGGTTTTAGTCTTGCATTACATTACTTTTATTCATAATTCTATTTAATAAATTAGCTTTCGTAGAATTTTAAAAATGCGAGAGAAAACATTTGCAGCAGATGCTGATAAGAAATGGCGCGAAATATACTCATGCGTTCAAGCTTTTTTTTGGACGCGCCAAATGTAATTTCGATTGATAATTACTCGAAGAGGAAAATTGGTGCCCGACCCGGACAGCGGGATAAGGGCAGGGAGATTATGGGAGGGGGTTGAAATATTTTAGATAAATATTTTAATTGGTACCTGAATTAGATATGACTGTAGTAAATCTTGGCTAATGCTTAGGAATTTATCAGGAATATTAAGTGCTTGGAAACCGATAACCTTTGCCAAGAAAAGCATTTAATATTGAATAATATTTAGAACTAAGGCTCTTAGTGAAAATAAATGCACCATTAAATTATCTATGTGTGGCGTAGTTATTGCATTAAACTATTAAATTACTATTTTAGGTTGTTTATAATATACAAATGCTAAATACTAGTATTATATATGTGATTATCTATCGTCCGATGTAAGTATCGAATAAATGAGAAATATTGCCAGCCTGATTTATATGAGTCAAAGGACTGAGTAGTTCTGATTAAGAAAAGAAGGTAATGTTACCTACTAAATATTTATACGTTCTGAAGACGCATTCCTTACGAATTGGAACAAGGCTGGCTGAATTATATTTCTGTCGTATCATTTTCAAGAAATATTTTTTTTTAATGTGACGAGCAAAACAAACGTAAGAAATTCTATTTTGTTAGATATGAACATATTTAAGTACTATGCATTATGTTATAGATACTATGATATTCGTTAATTTGGAATGCCGTTTAGACTGCATTGAAAAAAATGGGCGGGTAAAATGGAACGGTCATAAATTCCAGACCAAGTACTCTGTCAGAAAATATTGTGTTTTCTGTATTCGGCAGTGCGAACTCACAGTTTGAATGCAAATCATGTTTACTTTACTGAACACTTTTTTAAAAAACGAAAAAAATTATGATTTAATCTTTACGATAAAAATTCTGTACTTTGAAGGTTCATTGGTCAAGTAACTTGGCTATACTTTATCATCGTATATGTTACGCTGTTGTTAATTACACGTTTGTAAGTTTTTCGCCATACAATATCTACATATTTTAAGCTGTACGTGCATGATATTTAGTTTTAATTGTCTAAAAAAGCTTCTACAATCTTCTGTCGTGCTAATGATAACAAAGCAAAATGACAGTGCTGTAAAACTCTACTCCTGCGAAAAATTCTATCTACAATGGTCTTTTATGCGTTTAAAATTATACTCAGTGGTATTTACATGATCTGTGCATGTCAGGCACAGCTTGCTGATGTATTTTAAATACTCTGTGCTGTGATCATGCATACTGGTAGCATAGCTGATGAATACTGATTGCTCTGTGGTATTTACATGATTGATCTGTGCATGCCTGTAGCATTGCTGTTGCATATTGAATTCTCTGTGCTATGATGGTCTGTGCATGCCGTGTCCATGACAAGTGACAGCATGATGGCCTCAAACTGGACAACTCACCTGTGACAGCTTTGGTATGTAAGTGACGTACGGCGTATTGTAATACGACACTAGTGGAGATAGGTAGTAGACCGACGTCAGCGGCTGCGATCGCCGTCACAATGGAAACAGGTAACTTTGTCAATTATAATGTTATTTGTATTTTGTAATATATTGAGTTTAAGTAATATTATTGTAACTTTGTGTGTAAAAACTTTTTCTGTAAAAGTTAAGTGTACTGTGTTTAATTATTAACTAATAAGTGTATGGTTTGTTTAATGTTTAGCTAGACTTAAGTTAAAAGAACTAGTATTCGAACTTGTATAGAGCTATAAAAATGTAGGTATTTGTAATGTAGTAAACTCTGTTTGGTTATGATTTGAGAACTTATTGTTCATTATTTTTACCCAGCATTTGTTGTTGATCAACATTAGATCCTCAACTTTGTCATTGTTTCTAAGATAATTGTTTGTCTATATTAACACGTCTCCTTTCTTTATAAGAACGTCCTATGTGCTTGTTAAATACAATACATCTTAATTATATTCACGTCAAAAAAAAATTATTTAATTTAGTTTTAGAAACTTGTCAATAAGTCAAACAATTTGTTAGTAAACAGATATCGTGTCCGTCAACGACTCTGACCCCAGGAGCGGCACAAAGAAAGAAGAGATTAGAAAATGCAAGCTTTATTACAATCTCAGTCTAAATAACATTTGTGATTAAATAATTTAACACTAAAACATCAAACAAGCTCTATGATTCACGTCTTCTTTCGAACGTAAAGTAGAGCGATCACATTGCGTTAGCGAATACTGATAGGTTAGATAGTGTTGGGGGTTGGGGCGGTGCGGGAGTTAGGACGGGCGTGGGGCTGGGGGCGGGAGCCGGAGCGCTACACGCGGTACGAGTAGTGGCGGTAGGTGGTGCCGTAGGGCAGGCGGCCGCTGCTGGTAGAGGAGTAGGAGTAGCCGCTAGGGCCGCCCAGGCTGCTGGAGCGCTCGCTGGTGTAGCTGTATCCGCCGGGGCCGCTGCCCGCGCGACGCTCCACGCTGCTGCTGTACGAGCTGCGCTGCGGCAGGCCACTGCCCGTCGACCGCTCGCTGGTGCTCGAATACGAGTATGAGTACTGCTCCTCGGCGCGGCGCGGCAGCGGCTCGCGGTCCGCCACCACGTAGTGCCGCGGCGTCTGCAACAACCGCGCCCTTAGCCACGCCCTCGCACCCACCCCGCCCGGCCTAGCGACTGACTAATAGCGAAAGCGACACACGACACCCCGCGACCCCTCAGTAGCTCGCGTAGTTGCTGTAGTATACATGGCGGCGCGCCGCGTGCAGCGGCCTGCCGTGTGCGTGAGCTAGCAGCACGTCCATGTGGTCACGCGGCGTGCCCAGCGGGTCCGCCTCGAAGGCGCGCTCGCGGTGCCCCACCGCTGCCAGCACGCGTTCGCGGGTCTGCTCGCGTGGGGACACGTAAGGCGCGAGCGGGGCCAGCTTCGACTCCGGCTTCGGTGGGATGTTCTGCCGCGTAACCGGGTCGAGCACCGAGGAGCGCGCGCCTGCCCGCCCGCGCCGGCCGAACGCCGTCACCGGGTCGGGCACCAGGCTCGGTCGCGGCACGAACGGCACCTTCTCCCAGTCGCCGGCCGACTGCCGCTGCAAGCGGAGAACTCGCCGTTAGTCGCGCGGCCGTCGCCTCCAGCCGTGCCTATATTTGGCGCGCTCGCCGACTTCGCTTTCGCGTTTCATTTTCTCGATTCGATCTGACCCACTTCCCTGCAATCCTACCGAGCCCTACACCGAGCGCCCTAACAAGCGATGTTTACAAGCTCGCGGCGCGCGTCGTGTGCGCTTTATGAGATCCGATGTCGACACCGGGGCAGCTAGGCCGTGACGGGGGTGAGTTGGGACATGCGAGAGAGTCGGTGCGAGGGGCGTCCGGCTCCCGGGAGAGTGTGGAGCGGGTGCACGCTCGGCGGGGAAGAATGCGGACTTACCGTGACGCTGTAGCTGCTGGGCCGGTAGGGGCGGCGCGTCGTATAGAAGTCGCTCTCGTACACCATGGCTGCTGCTGCTGTTGCTGGGATCGTTCGTGTGAAGCTCGCGGCGATCGTACCTCGACTGGCGGCGCGCGCTGCCCAGAACGCGATGGGCGCGGGCGGCGCGACGCCGGCGACCTTATTTTTAGATCACTGTCATTGCAATTTTCGCGTCACGCCGGCTCCGCTTTTACTCAGAATTTCTAATACGCCTCGCTGTGACGTCACAATTGGGTTAAGGATAAGGAATATTACAGAAGAATAAGCGTGTAGGATTGAAGTAACTGACGTAATCGGTTCATGAAAAACAGCAACCCTTGCGTCGCATGACGCACCGTTCGTCCGAGCGGAAACATCGTAGGCGTAGAGCCGACTGCCATACAAAAATACAGCAATGATGATTGCGTTGGCATAATGCGTATATAAACATGTAATATGCAACAATAACACACAATTTATACGCTTAATTGAAACAACGTTGAAGAAAGATTGAGCTACTGCACATACATTCACTAGATAAGCAAGGATAGATGATGAGAGGAAAGAAGTCGTATGTGAAGTATTATATATGTAAGACCACCTCCTAACAGATCGTAAAAGACGGGAATAGTAGTGCGGCGAAGTCTTTGCGTTGTGGAATACATTGAGGTGTTTGACAAGAGTTAGTCAACAAAACCACTGACAACTAAACTAGCTTCGATCGACTTTAATGTTGATTCGTTAGGATTCAAAGAAGTTCCAGAAAACATATCTTTATTGTTGACAATTGTAGCACCTCGCCCCTTAGGCAGTTTTAGTTCATTACTTTATCTTCTTAGAATATTTAAGGCGTACGAAACCTCGCTTGATTTTTTAGGATGTTGGTGCGTTTCTAACTATAATTCAATTGAGATAATCCTTCGTAATATTCACCTAATCATCTAACTAGAACGTAGAAATTTTGTTTATATTGCCTGGAGTTTAGTTTTTTGGATCACTGCCAAATATTGTAATCGTTACTACTGCTTTTATGACCTTTTACAAGGTTTGTATAGAAAAAGTAGGAGTGTCAGCGTTAAATTTACTGATTACTAATCTGGGAATAAAGGACCTGGATTTGGGCTTAAACAGATTACTTCTATTTGTAGAAGTACTGCAGCTTAAAGGGCCAGTGAGCCTAACACGAATATTTGCGAGAAGCGCTTTGGTTCGCCAATGTTGTCAAAATAAGTATGAGATTTTTAGTGTACTTTACGCCCGATAGGTGGCTGTACAAACTAATACTTTGCTAGCTCGTCACAAATTCTTGCTAGGTCCACTGTAGACACAAAATCAAACATTATCACCATCTTACCTAAAATTTTTTTCTGCTTACCAAGTATTTCGCTACCTTGGCATTCCTAAATCTTACAAATATTATAAATGCGAATGATTAAATGGAAAGATGGATGTTTGTTGGTAGGTACCTTCAAAACGGTTGTATGGATCTCGCTGAAATTTATCATAGATGTAGATCATAGCCTGGAAGGACACATAGGATACTTGTTTTTTTTTTTAATTCAATGTTGCTATGAAATGATTTTTAATTTTATTGTGTTTGAAGACAATCACGGACGAATATTTTATACGTATGCTTAACGCAAAATATAATAAATTTATTTATGGCGTGAGATGACAGTAAAGGGCAATGAAATAAGAAAATCATAAGGTGTATAATAGAACTGTTTATATGAGAACTTACCACTGTTAATATATACTTAGCGTCGGTGCCTCCATGTACCAATATGTACATTTATCCGATGTATTACGGCGAAGGAAACATCGTAATGTAACCTGGGCATGCACAAGAAATTCAATGATATGTCTGAAGTCTACCCACAGTGGGCCAGCGTTGTTAACTATGGCCTAGTCACCCCTAACTTACGGTAGGGTCGGAGTCCCTCGGTGGGGACGTGAGCTGATGATAATGATTTGGTAATCCCCCTAAATACAGTGCTCTTTTATGATAGGTACGGACAATAATTGTGAAGAAAATGCGCCAATTCCTTACGTCTTCAACCTTTTGTCAGCTTTGCTGTGGGTTTTTATTGGTGTGACACAAAATTAGTCTCTGTTCTGTTACCTCCTCTGATACCGTAAATGTTTTGGGAGTAGAAACCACGTTTTTTTTTAACTTTACTTCCTTATACCATTCAGGGTCATATTCGTATCGAACGCCGGAGTACAAGAACAAGTCAGGCGCCCTCCAGGTTCTGGCGCCTTTATGTCCTAGAGATGTAAACCCGAGTTTTGGGATGGAGGTTGATGTTGCCCAGATCTACTTAAAGTTCACTTTCAAATATCATTTGACTCTGGTGACAGAGTTTTGCTATGCTGGGATTCACAATTTTAGAAAGGCGACAATCAAAACTTTTCTTATTTCAACTTATACTATTTATTTTTCCTTTTACAAAATGACGTTCAGAATTTACAATAATTTCTCATACGATCGTTATATACCGCAGATCGAGCACGGGAGGCACCGAAATGCCCGCGTTCAATTTTGGACCCAGAAAGAAACGCGATTCCGATGTATCATAATAATATGTAGTATAATAATAATATATATCGACGGCAAATCAAACACCCGGCGTCCCAGACCCACTGCTTTATTGACACACCAGTGTTACCATACAATAAATCATAACAATTCAGGTCAAACAAAACAACATGTGCCGAACTCAATAATCGTAAATAGGGCAACCGGCTGGCGCGTCCAGCGGTCGGGGCCGCGAGCCGCCGCTCAGTCACTGCGGGCGCAATAAATATAACGTATGTACACGACGCCCCCCCCCCCCCCCCCCCCCCCCCC